>NW_010394600.1:44008-68258 GCF_000710305.1 Buceros rhinoceros silvestris
GAATGCCGGTGTGGAAGTCCGTCATTACCATTGTCTCATCAACCTTGGGCAATCCACGTGTTCTTTCATTGTCATATTTTCTTCCTTTTGTAAAATGAGACAATGACATCTGTCCACCCCATGGTGTTGAGGTCAGGAATAATTAGCTAGTATCTGTGTAGTAGTCATTAAACAGTGCTGTATGAGAACCTCCCACATCATCTGATTTAGCTCAAACTGTAAAGTTTTATGGCACTTGAGTTCCGCTGCTGCTGCAGCATGTATGTGGGCTAGAATATAATTACATTGTTTGGCGTCTGGTGTCCAGACTGATCTCCTTTAACTGTACTGTATCTTCTCTGTTGTCTGGGAGAGCATATAGTGTATCAGCTTATATGGATTGTGTACCATTGCCCTCTATTGGACGGCACTAGGCTTAGTTAAAGTGCTGACCTTACTTCAGGCCTGAAAGTTGGACACTGAAGAAACACGCTAAACATTTATTCAGCAGTATGAGTTTTGAAAACAACAGTTGCTTTGTCAATAGTTGTGCACTTCACGATCTTCCCCTTGCTCAGCCATTTAAAAAGATTAGATTTTACTGGTGATGAAGATTTGCAAATAACTTCACCGTTCATGGATACCGGCTTAGCAATTCAGCCAGCCTGAATTTTGTAAATTTTCATCTAAAAGCATCTGACCAACTAAACAACACAGCTCAGGTTTCGGAAAAACTCAGGAGAAAAAAAAACATGGTAACATTCTATACTTAAGTTTGAAGTGTTTAGTGATGAATTGACCATCTTTTAGCAGAACGTAAATGAAATTCACTAGCCAGCTGAGCTATTGCGGCTAAGTACAGGACTGCGTAAGGTCTTCACATTGCTGCGTGTCCCTACCACGCTAGCCTGCTTTGCTCTTTCATAAGAGGGGGAAAAATAGCACCTCTTTGATTTTACTTTTTTACTGATGTGCTATGCCCGTGTGACTTGGTCAAGGCCTAAAGACTCCAGTGGCAGAAAGACATCATGGAAGAGCAAGTCCGTTTAGAAAACTGCTTAGCATTATTGCCTACTAACCTGTCTTAGCTCTGTTTTCTTGTACTCTCCCAGCTGCCTTTCTGTCTTTCTGTCTGTGCTAGACTTTGGGTGACAGGGACCGGACTCGGGTGTCCCAGAGATTGCACCAGTCCTTAAAATGCAAAGAGGAAATGGAATCATGGAATCCTACCACATCCTACGGTCTAATACAGCAGTATTTTCCTGCTTCACTGTTAACACATGATTTCTTGTTTGCTTTTTTCCCCTCTTGCTCACTCCCTATCCCAGACCTTCTCTGGTGTGCGAGCATTCTGTGTATATGTAGGTGAGTGTTCATTACAATGCACTGCCAGTTTGGCTTACCTATGCTTTTCCAGGGGGTATATATGCTTTGTCAAAAAATACAATACAACTCATACTCACTATAGTGTCTGAAAGAGAGGTCATGAATAATGGCAAAAATTTAAAACAAGGGAAAGGAATAAATATCAAAGTTAAGACACAGTCCAATTAATACCTGGCCAAAGACTTAAAATGTGCCTTGTAAATGCCCTTAATCCTTGCTGTAGAAACTATTACAAAGGTCACAAGGAAGAATAAGGCTACTCTTGGTACTGTCTGAATATTATCCATCCAAACATCTACCAGATGCCGTCCAAACCAGTATATTTATACTGGTATTCACTGGAGGTTAAATACAGAGGAGTCACATCTAACTGCAGTAATGCACATCCAGAACACAGCGACCTGTATCTGATTCTGCCAGGGTAAACAGCAGCTTATAAAAACACAGGAGGGGGTGACTAATGATCTGCTGCTTTGAGAAAGGTCTATGTCGATTTTGAAAAATTTTCTTCCTAAAGTTCAAAATCTTCATGGATACCAAAATACAACAATCATCTTGTCACTACCCTTGGATGGATTATCCGATTTGTTGACAATCCATGTCACAAGTACAGAACTATCCAATCTGATCTCTGCAAACCTAGATGAGTTTGGAGTGGTGTTAAGTGTATTGTCTGGGGACCTGGACTTAATTTCTCATACCAGATCAAGTCTGGCTAGATAAGGAGCAAATCAAGGTGCAGCATTGCCTTAACAGGGTTATATAGAGACTAAGCTCGCATTGCATGCCTGGTCAGCAGGCTTTCAGAGCTGTTAAATCCTCTCAGAATTCATTGTACCAGGATACACTATAACACAAAACCCACCTCGAATCCACAGAGGTGCGTATTCTGTTTCTTTGTTTGCTGTCTTTTCATTTTACATTCTAGCTTAATGAAGAGTTGCTTGTAACTTAGCCGTTTACTCATGGTAATGTGACCAAAATCAAAATTTCACTTCCCATAATAGCTTCAGTCTTTTTAAAAAATAATTTGCATGCCGAAGATTTTGCAGTGCTTGTACTAAAGAGATAGGTGTATAGAAAGAGAAAAAGGGGGGGCACACAGGAATAATCACCTATCTTCCAGCACTCTCCATGCTGTCAAAAACTCTTTAACCCTCATCAGTCCCACTATCCTGTAGCCTTAGCATCCGGTCCGCCTACTTTAGGCATTTCCTTGGGGGTGGAGTTAATTTCGTTTTGAGAATGCCTCTCCACACTGATTACACAGGTGGCCAAGACAGTAACTTGAGCCTCGACAGAGTCCCACCTCAGGTAACTATCTGTAGGTCAGTGCTTTGAAAAGAGCAAATCCTTACAGAAGATGACGTTAGAAAATGGGATTGATACCTTACTGGTTTGTCGATGACATTTCTTAAAACTACAGGCTTCAAAACACTACAGAACTGCTGACACGAGTTCAGAGCTTGTGAATTCACGGGCAGTTGTGTTTGCGGTCCAGTACCTTTCTATGGGAGGTGAAATCCTTGCCCCTCCCATTGACTTCGCTGGGATCAGGATTTAGTCAAAGGATTTTTGTTGCTGTGTTGTTTTATTCATGTTTCTTTGAACTACATTTTTCCTCAGGGCATACTGATTCTGTAGGTAGATTTATTCATTTCTTCGCTGATCTTTTTGTTTTATTTTCTTATCACATGGAAAATCTCTTGGGGTTTTAAACTACTGAAGGAGGTAAAGAATGGTAGAGAACTCCACAGAAATAGTGGAGAAAATAATTTTGAACTTCTGCATAAGACATGAAGTTCTGTGAATCCATAGTGGGAAATTTCTGGGAAACTAGAGAAGTTATCTCTTTGTTTCTCATCTTTTAAAAAAAAATGGCCTCAGAGACAATTCTTTTGTGCATGCAAGTAATTCACCAGAGAGCTTCAATATATGTTCCAATATACAAACTATTTAGCAGGCAAGAGATGTGCATTGTAAATATTAACTGCCTTGAGCAGACCTGAAAATGAGAGGAGCTGATGAGCATCTGATCAAAAATTCTATGTGCTGTTCATGCTTATAAGCTTTCCTGTTAGAAAAAATTATTAGTAATACCATAGTTAAGCATATGCTGACTTTATATTGATCCTTGTTTTCAAAAATTACTGATTTACTGAGAGTAAGCTCAAGTGCATCCATTAATAACAAGAAGTGACTGCTTAAAACTAAGATAGCTTAGCAAATTGTTAATAATATTGAAAAGTGGCAATTGTTTAATAACTGCCATAGTCCCATGAGGCTGCCCGTGCTGGCAAAAGATACCAGTACATCTGACAACATTCTGACTCTGAATGCCATAAAGCCTCTTATTTTCCATTTTTGCCTCGGGCAAATTCTCCTTGCCTGCAGCCTGGTTAAAATTGTTGTTTACAACACAGAGAATGATTTTTCCAGCAGTTAGCATGTCTTTCCTTAGGTTTCTGTGTTTGTAGGGAACAAAGAAGTCATGAACCTCTGCACTATTTAGTCAAAATGATCCTCAGGTAATTTTAAGGATGAAAATAGATCTGGGTATTATTAATGGCTAGAGATTTATCAACACCTTCTTCTCTATATGTGTGTCACTTACACTGAAACCTTCCAGCTGTCTTTGGACCCTACTGCAGCACAGTATGTTCTCCTTGTTCTGCTTTAACACCTGTTAACCATTCCTTTTCTTTCTCCAGGAAAAAAAAAAAAACAAACCCAAACAACTTAGGTGTAAATGCACACAAGCACTCCTGAGGTCATTTTGTTTTGAATATAAAATACTGGAGGTCTTATTTTAGGACTGAAAAGGTTTGAACAAACACCAAACATTTTACAGTATGTTGAGCGCTGTTTCTGACTCAGCAGCAACGCACGAATTCTTTTTGCGATCCAATAATATACCCAGTGAACAATGTAAAAGGCATTAACGTTCAGTTTCAGGAAAATGTGGCCTGGAAACATCCGCCTTTCCTTCTGGACTTAAAATTACTCATTACACCAAATATTCATTCCACCAGACTCGCACTCAGTAATTGAGCAGTCTGCCACTCTGTAATCATTTCAAGGGCTCTTACATGTTGATGAATGCACCAGAAAATCTAGGGCATGTCAAGAAACCCAAAGCACGCTCTCTGGAGGATGAAATGTCATGCAAAACCAGTGACTGTTCGTCTGTTTTTAATCTGTTGCAAATTACTGAGGGAGTTACTTTCAACTGTGGATCTGGCTTATGCTTGCTTTCTTTACGTTGTATTCAAGAATTTAGCAAAGAATGAAAATATCACCATGAAAAGGAGAGGTACTGAGTCTCTCATAGCCCTTCATAGAGCAAAGCTATTCAAATGCTATTGTCAGGCTTTATCAGCTCCCCAAGTTTTATGTGCATCAATCGGTTTTTCTTATATTGGGGCAAAATCCTGCTTTCTTTACAAATGCAAAAACTGCTTCATGATTCATTTCACATAAATAGTGAAATTTTGAACTGGCTTTTCACAGACAGCTGGTACACGCTGTCCTTATTTCCTTAAGAGCTATTCACCTGAATATCCTGGATAGTGTAAAGACTGGGTTCACAACTGATTCTCAATATTTATTTCGTCTTTAAATAGTATGTTTTAATTGAGAATAAGCAACATAATAAGAGAATACAGCAATGCAGCCCCTGTGAACAAGCCTGCAGGAACTAAACAGAGGTCATTCTGTAGACAAGTACTAAGCAGATGTTAGCTGCGAGATTTTACGGTGGGGATAAAAATGTTCAAACAATAAAAACTTCTCTGACCATATTCTTCTACCTGGGCAGATTGTGCTTCACTGTATTTCCTTGCTCTGGTTCGTGGGTATGAAAATGAAAATCTACTGAATTTGAGAAGTTGCCATTTGACCTGATGTGATTTAAGCTCCTAGAAGCTCATATCATCAAGAGGTCACCGACAGGCAAAGGCGGTGAGTCTAAAAATGGTCCAGAAAAAAGCGATTAGGCTGTACTTGGGTTCAGATTATTTAAACAAACAAGAGTTTAGGAAAAACAAAATTGTGTTTCTCATCTGATTGGTTAAATCACTTTATTAAATGAATATGATTTACATCTCTGGCATGCACTCTCAAATGAAGTGTCCTTTGCAGTGAACAAAAAGTCTTTAGAAGTGAAAAGCCTTTTATAGGGATAATAAAGTCTTTTGCTACTAGACAGAAACACAATGTGAATAGATATTTGGTTGTGTTAAAGCAAACCAAAATGACAACAAATTATGAACAAGAGTTGTGAACATCATCGTCTAACACAACTAAAGAAAACTAGATTTTCAGTTACACTGTGTATTCAAATACTCTGGATAGTAACAGAGACACCTCTGAGGGTGAGCACAAAACCGACGTATTTAAAATATCAGGAGAAATTTTTCCTCACATTTACTGAGCAGACCTGTGCATTCAAAAACAAATGTATGAAATACTTGCATTAATATTTTCAGAACTCACACACAACAGTCACCACTAGTTGACAGAAAGGTGCTTTGCTAGTGGCGGAACAGGGTGCAGAACAGGAAGTGAAAAATGCTGTGTGGTTCTCCATAAAGCTCTGTTTGCATTAATAGTTCGTGTAGTACTCGGGACCTGCTGCTTCCATCGAAACCAGTACATTTCTCCATCTGGTTTTAGCCCAGTTTCCTTTGTGAACAAGGCTATGTGATCTGTCTGCGTGCCTTTGTGTGTGTCTGTGCTCCCATGAATAACTTTGAAAACAGTTATTTGTTTCATTTGTGTGTGGCAGTGGAATAGATCTCCAAGACAAGCCCACAGACTCTGTAAAAATAGATGGCTGGGTGGGGGACAGATGCACTTAGCGGTGTTGCTATTGAGAGAAATGCTGCAGTGTGAACTCCTTCCTTATTAGAAGTGAGAGAATCCATATGGGAAAGAGAGCTAGTAAATCCCCAGCAGGAGGAAAAAAATCTGTAGGAGATCATGTTAAACACCAAGTTAATCTGTGATAAGATACAAAGCCACCTGGAACTCAGCATCAGTAATTCTTAGGTTCACAGAAATACCTAAGGATGAATTCCTTCATGTAAATAGAAGAAAATTATAAAGCAACACTTTATTTTTCTTGGAACATTGACAGAAAGTCAGTGATTCTGTCTGAAACTCTCCGATTCTACCTTTCTTACATGTTTGTTACATATTGGGGAGGGTTGGGGGGGTTAGGGCTTGTTCCTAGAGTATTTGTTTCTGTATTGCTATGTGATCACAGCATTAAATCCTGTTTAATATCACTTTGTATAATAACTTTTTTTGTCATTTCAAAAATCAAAACCACTTTTGGCAATTTTTAATTGCATGTACCATAATACTAAACACATATTCTGGTAGATGTGTGACTTTAGAATTCTCAACATGAGTTTCAATGAGAATTCAAAAGTTAGGTATCTGATTCTGAGAATTAAAATAATTGTATTGGGCAAAAATATGCCTTTCTACAACCTCATCCATCTGGTTTCCTGCTTAACAATGTAAAGGATACAGTTCAAAACAGAAACCTGAACTTGATTTGGATGCAGGGAATAATTTGGTTATGGTAATATAGGCCACAGTTCAGCAAAATACGTAATCATCCTGTAACGTTCAGAATGCCAGCCTTCTGTGGAATACACATGCTCTAGTATTTATTGAATAGTTAAGGTCCTGATGACTTTGAATCATAAATTTCACAGTAATTAAATGAAAACTTGATAGGTACTTCCAGGGATCCAAAGACAAGCTCTTAAGGCTGATGGGACTACCACAGTCCTGGTCTCAGTGGGAATATTCTCAGTCATGGTGAAAGGAGACATTATCAGAAGCTGCAGGGGAAAATGTATTTATTTACTCCGATTATGTGCGTGTATGATTCTGAGGTGCAAAGCTCATTTTCAAGCATCTCACAGCAGCCTTGTTCCTGTATTTTTTCTGAATCATCTTTTCTTTGCGAATTTCTATTTTGTAAAATACATTTGTAAGGTGCTCTAGCAATATGATCGTAGCTGAAAGGTTTACAACTCCCATGTCTTCATTTCCTGCCTGGTCAAAAGGATCAGTTGAGTTCAGGGAGACTTCAGTTTGGCTAGAGAATTACTCTCTGCTTAAGCTCATTGAAGGTATATTTTTCATGTAATTGTTTGTTTTCATGGGAAGTTCCAGCTCAGCTGAACTTTGGTTTAATTTTCCTCTTTCCTTTATAACAGTTACATTTTATAATTGCTATAATGAAAATTGTTTGCGGGTGATAATGTTCTGTAATATATTCTTGCTTCCTGCATATATGTTTTAGATGTTTCTAATCTGATCACTTTACTCACAGTTGACCACGTTGCTGGAACTAAAGATAGTTAACAGTGCTTCTGTGTAATTTTAGATGACTCTGCTTGACAGATCCTCGAAAAGTGCCCCACAAAATGAGGAGGATGCAGAGCACTTTGTAAAACTTAGGATATTCATTTAATGCTTCAACAACATCTAAACTACCCAGTAAGCTTGGAATACATATATTTTAGCCACACATTTCTACTGTTTAAATAAGCTGTAAATGCAAGATAGGTATCGCCAGCAAAAATTATTTACCATCTCTTCAGATCCATCAAGGTAGGTTTAATGGTAACCAACCGTCCAAATATTTGCTGCTTCTACTAGACTCGTACCGCGTAACACATGTCATAAACCCTCTTTCACATACCGGTTTCTGTATAGAACAGATGTTGTTCTTGATAAACAACTTATCTACGTCTTCCAAACAGAGAATACAAATCAAAAGCTTCTAAACATTGAGCTACCTAGATACTAAGAATAACTGCCCAGCCAGTCGGATTACCAGACACTGCAGCAGCGGGTGTTCAGCAAGTAGTGCACTTCACAGAGAAATAAAAGCTGTTCAGCCTCTGGCTTGTAGGGCCGTTTATTACAAAATCAACTTGCAGTCCAGTTTAAATACAGTCCAAATTCTTTCCTCATCCTTTTTGTTGTTCAAGTATCATGGTACTGATCTGTGTTAGTAACACCTTTCTTCCTGTTGTGTTCAGATTACTTGATTGATTACAGTACGTGAAACTTCACCAGAACTGTCTTGAAATCCATCTGAAACAGATGACTGCATAAGATTGCATGTATCTATATGCTGCAGAGATTCAGGTACCATGACTACAGATGTATTTTAACTGTTGCCACAGTTTCATTGATTTACTTGCTTAGCTCTCTTTTAAAATGCAGCAAAGACAACTTATGGCAAATAAGCCAGTGCTTCCAAGTATTCCACTTGCATTGGACCTTTCCGAGGTCTGGTTATATTCTAGTACCTTGGAACTCAGATATCAAACATACTCAGAAAACCTACAAGATCCTGTAAAATGCGTCTTGCCTTTAAAATGCCCTTTTTTTCCCCACATTAACTTAACTGCAAGAATTTGTACTGTTTCCTTCTACATTCTTTCTGGATTTTTGTATCGAGCACGTTGTTTGCTCCACTTCCATCCCACCCCTCACCCCGAGAAGTGTGTATTTTTGCCTTTTGACAAACAGAACAATCTTAGGTTAGGTGTAAAACTGAATCTGTTCTAGAGGCTGCTAGTCCTGCAGTCGTGTGAAAACTGTGCTCCATTCAATTTTTCCTCCTCATGTCTTCAGTTCATGTCAGGCCAGCAAGAAACTTTCCTTCTCCCACTCAAATCTAAGGCCTCTAGAGCTGGGAAAGGGGAAAATATGCCAGGCCCTTCAGCTGCTCACGTTGGACGCCTCCATCCCCTTGGCTGTGGATTGTAGTTTGAATCAGCTGTTGACAAGCAGTAGTCAGACTTGGAATCCATGGACATGATATCAGGCTCTGTTCTGGACCGTTGACTGCAGTAAGCGTACTGCAGCTGAGAGGCAGCCTGCGTGGCAGCACGTGGGGCAGAGAGGGAGCTTTTGGGGGGTGATACCACACCCGATTGCTTCTCTCCTGATAAGGCTACACTACCACTTGGGGCTGGCAGATCATGAGAAGCTTTTTGTTTCCATTCATCTGGTGGCTCAGGAAGAGTTTTCCTGCGAGCAGCTGATACCACGTTAGCAGCAATGGATTCCTGCATGTTTTGGGGCCCAAAAGCTTCATCCACCAGGCCAAGAGGTGATCTTGCTGCTGCTTCCCAGGGAGTTGGTCTCTTGCCAGGCCTGCTGGCTGCTGTGTCTGGCTTGCTGAAGTAGTCAGGGGCAGGCTGAAATAAAAGGGGAGAAGTAGGAGACATGGCTCGAGAAGTGAATGCTGAAGGTCTCCCAGGAAGTGATAATGAACGTCCACTGCTTCTTTCCTGGGAAAACAAAATACCAAATGTAGTTACAGTTATTAAAAAAGAAAAAAAAATGGAAGCCCCTTCTCTTTGCTTCCAAACCGGAACCACAGACCCTGAAAGCACATGACATCCCAGCAATCCCCTTTTCTGTCTATGGGTACTTTTAAATGCTGTAGTTTTGTGGAAAGTGAGGAGGTATTAAAAAGAGGGCAGAGAAAGAAACAAAGACAGAGCAAACTGCATTTTTGAGGAAAGTAAAGAGGCCAAAGACAGGCTTTTACTGAAAAAGTGAGTGCAATTACGTTAGCAACTGTGCAGCTTTTCCAGTGCTTAGCTAGTGTGCCTTGTTCTGAAAAGACCATTCTTAAGAGTGGAAAAGGCAGTCTTGTTGCGACAGTTCTGTGAGCACTTACAAGATTCTTTCCAACGTGCAGGCACAGTCGAATTTATTTCATAACAGACTCCCTCTAGGACATCTGTCCAAAAATGTATCTTTGGCAATCTCCTTTTAAGAAAGGCATTCCTTAATCTAAAATTATTACACTTATCCTGGTTTTCACTTTCCAGGGCACAAAAATGAATACAAAAAAATTGAAGGCATTAATGCAATCATTCACTTAATACCCTTACATGACGCTACTTAACCTGGCTTCTTTAAAAGGCAATGCCCTGGAAATTTCAGTACATTCCGACCCATTTATAGGAGCAATCCAGTCATATCTGACAAATCCTAATCTTCTTAGTAATGCAGCACTTTGAAACAAAAACTGTGTTCATGAGGAGGTTCTGCTGCAACAGTCATTTAGCAGCGTACGAAACAGGTACAGCCTTTTCCCCACACCAGACGTGTCCTGGTACACCGACAAATTGCATTGTTCTTACCGAGTAGTTTCTATACACTGATTTACACCCATTGATTCATATCCTGAGGTTTTAATGCCTTTAATTCTCAAATCCGGTATGAACTTCCAGGCTCTTTTGCCAGGGGCTTTGCTAGAATTTGATTCAAATAACATTGGCCTGTGTTCTTTTCCTAATTAGCTTCCCAAACTTAAAATACTGTGAGCGTGATCTAGATATCAGCCAATAGGTGTCTGATCATACAAGGTGTAGCTTATCTAGCAAAGATTCACATAGAAACATCACGGTTTATAGGCTTTTCTGTCACAGGATCTTGGCACACTTCAGAAACTTCAAAGACCTCTGCTTCACACAGGCTTTTATGTTATGGGTTTGTTTTTTTTTTTTAAAAAAAAAGCAAGAACTATCCACTTGGAAGGTACATGAATAAAAGAAAACATGGAAGCTTTTTTTCCCCATAGATGAAATTATATACTGTCAAGAATGGATTAAAGTTTCTTTGTATATTCACCTGATGGGAGGGATCTCTTTTTCTTCCCTGGAAAATAAGAACCTAGGTAACAGCTCATGCTTGAGGCCAATGAGTGGCAGACCCAGATAGGCCCGGCAGAACACTTCTCCGTCCTCTAATGCATTGCAGTTTCTTCCTTCACTGAATCCACAGAAAAGAACTTATTCAGCAAGCCTGGTTAATGCATTTTGTTTAAATTATTGGCAATAAAAATTTTTAAAAGGTGCAAAATCAAAACAAGTATGCAAAATGCAATACAGTTTCTATGAGAAATTAATCTGATAACCTGAACCATGAAACTAAGAAGATAGGGTTGTACTGAGGGATGAAAGAGTTATCAAGCAGGTCCACCTACTTGGTGTACCTGTGTTGACTGCTCTCAGGAGGTGTTGAGAACATTGGCTATGCTGTGAATAGGCAGAAAATTTCCCCCTTATTTAATGCAGATTCCAGTTCCAAGCCCCATCAGTACTTCACAGGAATCCAGAGATGCAGAGGGAAATGATACTGTTGAAAGAAGCATTGCATAAAATATCTTGACTTTTCAACCAGTTAGATGAAGATACTGTTTAGTCTGTGTCATGTTTAGAGAAGATCTCCAGAGTTCATCAAGTTGCAGGAGCTAATTTTCTTTGACAGAGTTTAGTTGGAGAACGATGAGTTGTATCAAGTGTAGTTCACTATTCGTCTAACAAAATCGGTTGTTCTACTGTGATATGAAGGGAGAAGTTTGACTTATAAATGTGGAATAGTGTAGATAAAATTAAATGTTCATATTATGCCAAGTTTGACTTCTTTCTAGAGAAAGGGGTAGCTCAGACTCCACAGAAAATCAAGATGGTTAATGGAAAATAAGATGTTATTCTGTGACGTTGGAAACTATTCTATGGATAGTTGGTTATCATATAAGGCAAAGAAAGGGAACTAGCAGAAGAGAGCTAAAATGACCTCATGGAAAAAACCTCTGTGTGAATCACACAATAACAGTCTACAGGACAGGGTTTTGACAACCAGACTCAGGGATGAGTGCGTTAGTGGAGGGAGAATCTTCTATGTCCTTGATTTGGAAGCACTCAATAAACAAGTGCTTGTACTTCAAAGCATATCTATCCCCAGCACCTCTACTATCAAGCAAATCAGGAATTCAGCACCTAAGCGTGTTGGAAAAAGCAGAATCTCAAATACTGATGACCTGGAAGATATTGCTATATCTTTTGAATTAAAATGGAAAAATCATATTTATTTGAAACTCTGGAATTAGTTTATAGCAGGCTGAAACTGGAAGGCAGCATTGTGGTTCCCGGGGATACCAGTGGCTGGAGAGGCAGGGAATCTTACCTGTCTAACAATTAAAGCCTTGTTGGTGGCTGTAAGACTAGTAAGAGATTAGAATCACATAGTTCCTGTCTGATCCTAACTTCCTCAAAGCTGTCTTGGCAGGGCTTGCTTTCAGAAATGCATAGGGAATTTTAGACCTGGAACCTCATTTATCCTAACTTTAGATTGTTAATAAGTGGTATTGTTTCAGGTGAGAATCACCTTGTTTTCATCATTAATACACAAACTCATGGAACAGTTACTGCCAACCACCTTACATAAGCTCTGTGACAAATTCTGCTCTTGAAAATGAAGTCCTTTTTAGTGTCAAGTAACGGCAGAAGCGAAAAGAAAGGTATTAGAATTAGGCCTTCACTCCTGCGAAATGCCTATGTGGAAAAGAAACACGCGTGCTGCTAACCTGTCAGAAATTTGTCATTCAGTTAGCTCAGTTTGCACCCGCATAGGTTAAGGGAGTTCAGTGCTGCCCATTATCACTTGATCTTTATCTGTGTACGATTATCAGAATACAGGACAGTTATGCCTATAAAAATCTCCTGGCTGAAACTCTTCCTGCCGGGGGATCTTAGCTGCGGAAGAGACTGTTTGTTGTAAAGAAGAGAATTTGCTGCCACCTCCTGCACTGTTGTAGTCGCGCAGCTTAGAGGAAGGCCTTAGAAGATGCAGCCTCGTGAATGTCATTTGAAAAACAAGTTCAAAGTTGGTCCTAGATTCTGACCTTACTATTTTGTATGAACAAGAAAAGGGTTTTAAGTCGATATAAAGTGAAGGCTGATGATATTATTTTCTAAAATCAAAGAAAAAATTATTAATTACATTGTAATACTTGAAGGTGATGGCAGTATTGGTGCTGAACACACCCAAACTAAAAGATAAATGAACCAATTCCTTATCAAATCTTATCAGATCTTATGACACTGAAATTTTCAGCCTAAGTTGTTTTTTTCTTGTTTACCTCATCCCAAATGATCCAACCATTTCATCTGCATTTCAGCCAAATGAACTGATATAGTTCAACCATTTCAAAGAGTGAGAGTAGGGGAGAATAGATGGCAATGACAAAACATTCTAGCATCCTCTTCCTTGGAAAGTGGTTGTTAAGAGTTGTTAAGGGCCACTACATGCTTCAGTACTGGTTTGAGACTAAGCTGTGTATCTGAAGTGTCTCATATTTCCATGCAAACCTGCCAATGTGTATTCAAGCTGACAGCCTTGCTTAGCCTCCGTCGGAGCCCCTTGCGTTTTACAGCTGGCTCCTGAGAACTCTGTCAGCAGTGATATTATCTGTTAGGCAGGACCTTTTCATTCCTTAATGAAGGTCTAAGCTGCTGTAGACTGTGATGTCTTTGGACACCACACAGAACAAAGAATCTTTGCTCTTTCTCTGCCTTTCTAAACTGCAGGCGTTGTGTACCACCCAGGCTGGAGGAGTCCCACAGCTCCTGTGCTGGCTGCCCAGTGAGGTTTCATGCACCAAAAAAAAAAGTGCCTGCAGGTGTATGGTGCACACCCACATCTCTTCCCACCATCAGGTCTGGACCTGAGGCTGCACACTCACTGGTTAGGACTGAGATGCACTGCAGGGTGCAGCTGCCTCTTGAGAGAGCCCAAAACCTGTCTGGGCCCAAGCAGACTCAAAGGGGAGCTGGAGACTGGTGAGACTAGGATGTGACAGCCAAGGTTCTTGAGCTTGGATGAGAAGCTTAAGGAATGGAAAATTGACCTGTGTAGCTTGCAATGAGGCTATGAGGAGGAGACCAGGAAAAGGAAAAGGTGAAGGATTGGGTCAGGGAAGGTACATTTGGGGAAAAGAACCTGTATCCACTACTGTATATTTTCCTCCAGAGTTCCAGGGAAATGCCTCCCCCAGGGGGATGGTTTTCATCCTTCCACAGTCTCTCTGCTGTCAGAAGACTGAAGTCCTGTTGGAAACCTGTGCCATCCTCCCAGCGCAGATTCACAGCGAAGGTGTCAACATGTGTTTGCTGCCAGTTACCGTAGCGGCATGATGACGGTTGCCCATGGAGGTTCAAGCCATGCTGGAGCACCTGTTTCCAGTATGCTACATGATAGTATTCTGGGGTTTGGTTTGTTGTTCTCAGGAAACCTTTGGGTCCTAAACGTATGAAGCTACCTTGAAGCAATGCTCATGAAGTTGGAAGGTCAAGTATTCAAAAGCTATGCAAGGCGAGCATTGTTGCCTAGTTGGGTATACATTGTGATTCAGTTTCAGGACTTCTGCCTCATCCAGTGTAGTTCAGGGCTTCACTTAGGAAATACTGGGATTATACAGCACAGGAGTATATTGTGCAAAAGGTGCGTTCACTGGGTGGGTGTCAGCGGGTGACTGAGGATTCCCTCTCTGGGCTTCCACCCAGAGCCCTGTGATCTGTTAACACTCATAGGCTGATGTTAAGGATCATTTGCTTTAATACAGTAACTAGTTCATGTGCTGCTGGTCTCTGAAGATGCTGAGTGTCTCGAACTGGGCACCCAAGGCTACTGAATGTCCTAGCATCAGTGCCACATGTTTCATGCATTACTTACTCGTCTGTAGAATCAACAGTGTAAAAATGAACTCTGGCTTGGATACTAGCAACAAAAAAATTCTGTGAGGAACTATTTCTGCATGAAGAGCACACTTTGAAGAGTGTATGTTAAGTACGGAGTGGTGCCAAGCACAGAACAGGGTCAAAACAAACCAGTAAGAGCCGTTTGTCAGAGGAGTACTGCCGTTCTGAGCCCTGAGTTGAGTCTGGAGCCCTACAGAAAAAAATTTTCAATGGTGACATGATTACAGATGGTTTGGCCACACAAATGCCCAAGAGGGGTGGGTTAAGCTAATACAGGCAACGTTCATTCCAAGTGCCTCGGTTTGCAATCCAAACAGTAGTGTTTAACATTGTTTGTTCATAATTACATACACATAGTGTCAGTTATTTGCTTCAGTACTATTCCTGTAGCAGTACCAAGTCTGTCAGGATTCTCTGCCAGAACACCTCTCTGCAAGTAATCTCAGGATGAGAAAATTGTCTGGGATTAGGGGGGGGACCCCTCGCTGTTTTAAGATGTTTGTTCTAAAGACATACATCAAGGATTCTTGTTTGAAAACACCTGCTCTTGTTGTATTGATTACCCCACACAGGAAGCCTACATCCAGATAGTCAATCTGTAAGTTACGCTTCTCATGGGAGGGAAAACCAGCTCTGGGTAATGTGCAGTTATTATAACAGACCACCATGTAAGTTTGTGCAGGTTTCACGTGAACTGAAATGAAAAGCAGTTTGTCAAGTTCATTACAAACAGGGATAGGTTTTCTCCTTTGGAGGAGGGGTAGCAGGAGACTTGATTAGCATGCTGTTTAAAGAAAAAGGCTTCGCCTGCCTTACTCAAGGAAGCAAATGTTAAAACCGTGGAAATACCATCATCTGTGTAGTCTCAACTCATAAAGGAAGAGCTCAAGTCGTCTTCTGTAGAGATCCTTCCAATGTAGTATTTCACTGAGCTTAAGCATTCTTCTGACTTTTAAAATAATTTGATAAAACCCCTAAAGTGCTTCCTGTAGTAATCAGCCGGCCTGAAATGCACTTGTCAAACATAGCTCTGGAGTGATTCAGCTCCTCCGTTATGTAATCACATGCAAAGGTGATGTTTACTGTAAAGTAAGGACAGTCATTGTGGTGGGTACTGTGAAGTTGTGACGGTGTACTATGAAATTATCGGGCTCAAGTATTTTCCCAAGAAATCTACCAGCCATGAGTAATTTGGAGCTTCTGAATCCACAGGTTTTTGAAGATCTTGTCAAGTTTCTTCTTTGTATGACATTTCTATTTCAAGCTGAGTAGAGTCGTTATAAAATAACATTATGCCAAGCTGTGTAATTAAGATGTGCATGTGCCATGCCGAACCACCACCGCAATCAGTGGAATCCTGGGTGTTTGTCTTCAGGCAGAGAAAGTTGTATCACGTTTTGTTAAAAAGCCAAGACTGGAGGAGTGTATCTTTTTAAAACCAATCACTTTTTATTCTTAAAGCTATGAAATCTGGAAAAGGATCCTGGAAAAAGAGAGGAGAAAGATTTTGCAGGCTGTTAGTTGCGAAGAGTGTGTCGATTCATTGGTACTTCCCTACCTCGTAGTGTACAGAAGATTCCCTGCAGAGATGCTGGAGCAGCAGAGCAGTATGGTAAGGCTGGTCTTTTGTTGATGTGTCATCCTGGGTACTTGATAATCAGTGCTGCTCACAGATCACATTGTCTGGCGTCAAGTTCTCTTTATAATTGCTTATAATCTTTTATCAGCGTTCACCTTAGCACCTCCGAAAACTCTCGTGTATAGGAGCTATCTGGGATAATGTGTCTGTAGATCTGCGGTCTCTCAGAGCAATAATCTATTGGTGGCACCTGCTTTTTTTTAAAGCTCACGTTTTTCTTTCTGAATTCTGGTTCTTTCACAGTATCTTCTTGTAATAACAGAGGAAAAAAATCATGCCCAGTGATGTGAGCACTCTGTCATCCAAGAATAATCAGGAAAATGTCAACAAAAGGCTGGAAAGGGTCAGCCATCTCTGTGCAGAAAAATTAAACTGTTCTTGCTGATTGTTTTCTTCTCTTGTACCTTCAGTACTTCAGGATCCTCTGATAGGAATTTTACCCTGTGCAGTCTCTGCTTCTTTTCGGGAGTTTTTTCTCCATAGCTTGGCTCCCTCTGATCCTAGTAGTTTTTTCTCTCAAAATTGCTGCTTTGCCACTTAGCACTAACTTTCCTATCTGAACTACACACCAGCCCCCTCCTCACTTCCTAATTTTTGTAGCCTGCTGATAACTCAATCTTGTAGTATTTCTTTACTTCAAATACAAATTTGTGTGAATTACGAACATTTATTTTAGCGTGAATAATAACAGCACCCTCCCCAAAAGAAGCTAAACTCATTGGCACATGATTGCTGTGGTGACAGGAAAATGGGTCACTGCAGGTTTAGGGCTGATTTTGTGTCTTGACTCGTGAATGTCTCGTATAAAATAGAAGTAGGCATTCAAAATAGAATAAATTAAAAAACCCTAGATATAAAAATTAGCGTCAGTGCAAGACGACTTCAGACAAAAATTAACTGAAACCTCCTTTTGACAGCTGATCTCAAAATGGCATTGGCTTGTAAGAGATGGCAAGGTTTACCATCATGTAAATGTTCCTACAGAGAAAAATCATCGAAATATCTTTCTGTGTGTTTCCTGTGTTATCTGTTGCTGAGTAGGAACACAGCAGGAGTGGTTCCTCTAGAGAAGAGGGGAGAGGCTGAGCAGTTCTTTGTTTGAGAAGGAAACTTTGTTTGTTATGTTTGCAACAGAAATTTTAACTTTTTGCCTCAAAGCTACTCATCGCCAAACCAAAACTTTTCAATTCAGGTTTTATGAAAAGAGTTTTATAACTGAATCTGAAATTGAAAGCTGCTGTTTTCATGAAAACACTGTCTGAAATAGAAGATCCAAACTGACGCAGCGTAACACCTATGTGCTGCAATTAAATGTGCTAAAACCAACATGAACACTTAAATTACTCTTTTAATGTGAATATACTATAAGTATTGTTATTAGCGTGGCCTAAAATTCACTGTTAAATACGCTTACATGTAAACATAATAATTGCATCTGGGTAGCCTTGTCGTATTATATTAAAATACTTCTAATAGCTTTTTCAGAAAACCATTTACAAAAGCTCACTGCCCTTTCAAAGTGAAATTTCAGATGGCTCCTCTACACAAACCGTTCCATTTTCTTGACGTTTCGGCTATGTTTGACTTCATCATTAGCTCTTGATTTGGACCCGTGACAATGAACAGCTCAACTTTCCTCTAAATATCTGCTTCACTGTTGCGGTACACTGTTGTGGTACACTGGGTGGCAGTGTGGGCGGTCGGAAGATTACGTGCTTACGTGCTTACGTTACAGGAATGCAGTAACCACCCACGATGGGCGAGGCTTAGTAGAATTATATAGCCCTCTGTGTTGCTCAATAAAGCGGCCATTTTTCATCCTCTGTAGCAGAGAAAGTGATTAATGTTCCCCCTTGACGGAAGAGGTAAGGTGCCAAATATCACAATAAGTTTCCACACTTCACAGGAGGTTACATTCTGGATAAAACTGTTGCTTTAAGTAGGCTGCTCTTCTGAGATATTAATAACAACTGTGGACTTACCTGATTAGTAAGACGGGCCTTGAAACCAAGTCAGATCTGAGCACTCTGCACGTGGAATGATGTGTATATATTAAACTGAATTCCGAGCTGGACATGGAATGGGTTATCAAAAGATCTTAGCTGAGTTAGGAGGACCAGTGTCACTGGGACTTTTGCTTTTAACTCTTACTGGTGCTTTAAAAAACCCTCCTGTCATTGCTATAGGCATTGAAATACTTGCGTTTGAATAACAGCAAAAAATCCAAATGGGATCAAAATCCAAATATTCAGCCTAGATGTACTTCCTTTTCTTTGGGACAAAGTAAGGAGAAGACAGGCGAATAGCTGTGTTTTACACTGCTAGCACAGACGCTGACTCATGGCTTATTGCTGTAAACCTGTGTATCATTTAGTTGACTTCCTAAGTGAAGTTTTGGGTTGTGCTGAAAATTAAAGAAATAGCAAAATGATTTTAAAGATCACAGTGGTGTATTCTGTCTTTCAGGCGAATTTGGTCCTAGACAGATGACTCAGGAAATGAAGGTGTTCTGTTTCAGTCCACAGCTCTCCTCTAGCTCCTAGTAACTTGACTTCTGTCCTTCTGGAGAGCTGATTTCCTTTGCACGAGATTATATCCCGGCTTTACCTCTCATTTCTTCTGCTGAGAATAGTAATGCTGCTTATTTCTTATGTGGAAAGTGATGTGCCGTATAGGCATATATATGCTAGAAGTTAGATTTCAATAATCCTGTATTTCATGCAGGATACTGGTGATGAATTCCTGTAGTTACTGACCTGGGCCTGACATGAAGTGGTGGCCGTGCTGTGCAAGCTGCCGTACCTGGTTAGTAGCCACATGCATCAACATCAACACTTGTGGTGGAAGCACAAAACTGCAGTAAATCTCTTCATGAAGGAAATATTGAAGGAAAGTGTGATTGTAAGAGAAGGAGAATAAGTACAAACATGTCAGGCAATATGAGGCTGATTGCATTTCTGTGTATCTCCAGCAGCACTGCTGATCTTTGGGAGGGTACCTTTATTCCGAGTGGAGGATACCAGCATCTTAAACTCCTACCTAAAACAGTGTATGTAACTTCAGATAAAACTTTTACTAGAAGGGAATGAAGGGGAGAGGAAAGGGAGGGGGAAGGGGAAAGGGAAAAGGAAGGGGAGCAGATTATTTCATTTTAACAGAATGGGATAAAAAATAGATTTCTCCTAAAATATACTGTCAGTCTGTACATGGAAGTGAAACAAAACAGACAGCAGCCAAACCAAAGAGAAAAAACTCAAACAGGCAGAGAGGAAAGGGACAAGTTTAATGATAGAAGAAAAATACAGATATTAACAGTGGAAAACAGGAAGGAGTGGAAGGAAGATCTTCAAAGGATTGTAATATTGCTACTTTTTATTTCCAGGTAAATGTAGTGTAATTCTTTCTTGAGTTTTCCAAACTATTTTTTTTTCAACATTTCCCATCATTCCCCTGAATTTTAAGAGGGAAATGGATCACCTGGTCATTTTCTTCTAATGTAGTCAGTATCCCGATCCAAAATTTAAAGGAGGAAGTAGAATTTTGCAGGTCCAGAATTCAAAGAAGTGATTTTTATTGGCTTGATTAGAGTTTGGTTCGAGTTTGTTTTCTATGTGTACACCCAAATGCATTCTTCTCAGCTTTGAGTGCAGTTTGAGTTATCACCATGGGACTGAAGAAAGGAGAATTTGTTCTTACTGGGGAATGTTTTCTTCATCAGGATAGATAGTTCTACTAAAACCCCTAAGATAGAAAATAGCCATAATCTG
This sequence comes from Buceros rhinoceros silvestris, assembly GCF_000710305.1. Classification (NCBI taxonomy): domain Eukaryota; kingdom Metazoa; phylum Chordata; class Aves; order Bucerotiformes; family Bucerotidae; genus Buceros; species Buceros rhinoceros. Next base: position 64,375 of record NW_010394600.1, read on the forward strand.
CTCTGTAGCTAGCTGAACTGTAGTTTAAACACATACATCAACAAATTCTGCCAGCTTTATCCACAGAGTGATGCTTTAACCTGTAGCTTCACACTCGGGATGGGTTTTGATGCCCTTAATTGTGTGAAACAACACCTTGTTTCAGACCTAGCACCACTGTTGGTGGCGAAAAACACCTGATGGCTTACTGAGAAATGTGCTGAGCTTTTCAAATACAACTTCTTGATTTCAGCAAGATTGTGTATTCACAGACTATTAAAATTTTTCTACAGTAGCAGTATTTCAATCCTTAGTCCCTAATATGACAAGTAAAAGGTGAAAGTAAAAGACCAGACTAAAAAGAGTTAAAGTGAGAAGAAGCACCATAAAGCCCCGAGTGAGAATAATAGGAAGACATGGTCGTATTTATGAGGTACTGTTAAGTGCTCGTTTCTGTGGCATATACTACTCTGGCTGCGAGAATCAGAACTCTTGGATATATGCATCCCTTCAGTTCTCAACCACTGTGCTCTCACAAGAAACTATTGCATTACACTGCAGACACAAAACCCAGCTCGCCTCTCCGACTGTTCAGTAATTTTGATCTTACTTGCTGGATTCAAGGAAACTTTGGCTAAAAAAAAGTCTGTGCTTAGGATGTCAAATTTCCCCAAAATGGGAAATCTTTACCAATTTTTCCAGCTGCTTTTCCACCTCTTTTAGTCTTCAGAACACTCCAGCGTCATTTAGAGCACATCTCTGTGAAATCACAGAGGCAAATCATGATTTTGGATCACAGCTGATCCACATCGCATACAAACTAAGCCCCTGGCAGATCAATCAGATTCCTGTGGAAGGACCTTTGAGCCGGGACAGATTCTGACGGAATTCAGTGGGGCTCTGCGGAGGCCAAAGGTCTATCCAGTTGTGTTCTGCTCGTGAGCAGTCAGAGTCTAATCCTGTATCTATTTTACGCTATGTTAGTTATACATATTACTAATAATATCAGTTAATAAGGCGCTGCTTTAAAAAACCCAACAAGTCCTCACATCCCTAGGTCATTAGAGCATAGTTGGGGAGAGGGGCAGAAAGAAAGCTTTTCTCTATTAAAGTGACATATGAGGTATATCACTTACTGTTGTTTCTGTTATAGTAGTCCTAAAGCAAAAACCTAGTGTCCTGCTTACGTTATACATTGGTATCTATTAATTTCAGGATGTTCCGTGTATAAAGCATCTGATACTGTGCAGAAATGTGCCAAAATTTGTATCTATTTTGATTCCTTAAAAAAGTTCAAATTACTTGGACCCAGATTTGAGGTGATACATCTGATGTTATTAAGTGAGCTGAGGAATACTGTTGGCACTGTCGCGTGCCAGTTTTTACCAGTTGCTTTTGCAAGCAACTGGTTGCAAGCAAAATGGACACTAAGTTTCAGCTCTGGGGTTTACTCTGCAATAACTGATGGCTTCCACACCTGTGCAGTGACACCAGCTTTCTTTGCTGAAAATTTTGGCCTCGGAGCAGTAAACAAAGAGGATGTGGTGGATCCTGGCTTAGAAAATGCAGAGTAACCTGTAGGTGAGCATGATTCATTTACTGGGGTAGAGGCATTTGACTGGAACGAAGGTTGTGTAGTGTAGGCTGGCACGGAGTACACTGAAGATGCCCGGATGTTGGTAGGAGAGCCAGCACTAGGTGGTCTCAAAGGTAGAGCTTGCTTTGAAGGGGACAGCTTCAATGTCTGCTTTATAGCAAGGTTTTCCTTAGTACTAGGAGGTTGAAAAGTAAATAAAGATGCATCGAGTTGATAAGGTTTATGTTTCATAACATCCAAAGCATTGAGACCTTTCTTAGGTTTTCTTTTTGTATTTTTGGTAGCAGCAGTGGACTTGGAGGAAGGCTTGGTAGCAGCAGGAGGATAAGATGGGCAGTGGATGGGGTTATAAGCAACAGGTGGAGGTGCTCGGACGTTAGATGAGTATTTCCAAGAAGCTGGTAAAGATGGAGTCGGAGATGGGGCTCGTGCCCTGTTTGCCTGCACAGTCTCTGAATCTACCACGTACTTCTCCATTCGCGAGTGCCTTCTGGCAAATAACTGTGCTCCTTTCCCACTCATAGCTGGTGGCATCTCAAAGGGTGGCTTTGTTTCTCCCGCACTTGGTGTGACTGGCGTCTTGGGTGTGTGGTTTGGACTCGCTACGGTTGCCTGAGGCCCTTTGAAAGGACCAGCTAGGTTGAGAGTACTTGGGGGTTGGACAGGAGAATGAGGATACTGTGGAGCTTTGAGAGGTTCAGGATATGCTGCCTGAGGTGAGGCTGGTGCTGGGAAAGAAGGAGCCTTGTTAGAAGCCACAGCTGAAGGTGACCAAACTGGTGAAACTGGAGTACCTGCAGTAGGAGAGACCTTGAGTGAAGGCTTTGGAGCAACAGGAGGAGGGGCCTTTTGTTTAGATGCTTGAGTCTGCATGAAATTGCAAGCTTCTGCTCCCAAACTGAGGTAGTCTTCCTCAGGTCCTGACTCAAAACCAGCTCCAGTACCTTTTTTGCCCTCTGCATTGTGTACAAGGGACAAGAGGGCAGGATTAGGACTTACTTTGGGTGCTTCTTTGAAAGTGAACATAGGTTTCGAAGTGCTTCTTCGCTTTGCTTCTTGCAGTATGCCAGTTCTTTTGGCTGGCACCGCAATCCTTTCGTCCCTGGATGCTATGTGTTCTGTTGGCTCAATGGGTGACCACACAGCTGCAGCGGCTTTGCTGGCTACAGGAGCTGAAACAGGTCTGTAAAAAGTCTCGGGTGGTGGGCTCACAGAGCAGTACGGAGGTGGTGCTGGTAAATCTGAAAGAGGACTAGTGACGTTTCGTATGGGTGAAAACGGTGCAGCTGCTCGGTTTTGAACCCCGGAAGAGAAGGGCTTGGCTGTTTTATTCAAAGATGCTGCTTTTTGAGCTTCAGAGGACTGAAAAGAGAGATGTGTGTCTGATGCTAAGCCAAAGCCATTTTGTTGTACCATTTTGCTGTGGTTCTGGCTCAACTCTGTGTAGCTTTTGCTCACACAGGTCTGCTGTCTTGACATTTCTTCCTCTTTTGTTTGATAGACTGAAGAGCTTACTTTCTGGAAGGTCTCTGACGTGGTGGCCTCCCTTCGTTCCTCTGTGTGCACCATGCGTGCCTTCTGCTCCTCTTGCTCAGCTGTAATCTGATCCATCCTCTGCCGCCTCTTGGCAAACATGAGGGCCCCTTTACCTGTGCTCTCTGGAAGCGTCTGCATCTCGTCTCCACTTTTTGTCTTCTTTTCAACCTCAAGTAGACCACTGTCCCAGTCAAACGTCACAATCTTACCGTCGTTGTCAATGTCAGAGAAGAAATCTTCATCTATTTCTGACTCGCTTGTTGCAAGGAAACTCACTTCAAAGGTGTTTTCTTTGTCCCCCTCTTCACCTTCACCTTCTTCACCCTCGTCTTCGTCACGTTCTAACTCCCCGGTACCGTAGCTGACTAAAGTATATTTCCTCGCCCTTTGACGACGCTTCTTGAACATCAACACCCCCTTGGAATTGGGGTTGGGGGCTGCTGTCAGCAGCAATGCAATACTTTTACATTTAGATTTGGCTTCTTTGACCTGCTTCTCTGACAGACTCTCACTTCGCCGGAGCCCTTTGGGAAGAATTGAAGAGCACATTAATTGCAAGGAGACTAATGACAAATAGTTCTGCATTTTTCTATACTTAAATTTACCCACTGTCCTCTTCCTCCATATTAAAACATTTATTTTCCTTTGTGTGGAGAAGTCATTACAGTTTTCCCACAATATCGACTGTGTTGTAAATTCCACACCCAGCGTTCCTTAGAGTCACATCCATGCGAGTTCAAAGGCTATATCACTTTGATTAGGACTTTCTTAG
>NW_010394600.1:68352-75120 GCF_000710305.1 Buceros rhinoceros silvestris
CAGCAGGAGCATTATGTGTGTCTTTATTTCTAGCGTTCGTGATTTCTAGTCCCACAAGTAACCTCAGCAGCAGTAGGCAGACAATATTTTCTCCTTTATTCATTTCTGTGGTCTAATATTTACCAAGCGTTTGACCACAGTTCCTAGGCTTACAGAGACGTTCCCAGCCGGCCAGGCTCATGGCTGCTTAACATCTGAGACCAAATGAAACCAAATGTATTCTGCCTGACGGTAGTAGCAGCTTCTGCCATTTATGTGTTTGTTTTACTCATGTGAATTACCAAATGTGTATAGTCACTAGAAGTCGGTCTGTTCTATGTATTAGGTATTCAAAAGCAAGTACACATCCACAAAGACATACAGAGAAACTATTAGCATTAACTTTCAGCCCTTGGAAGACATGGGAGTTTGGCCGTGGTACTCAATGAAAGCAGGTTTCAGTGTTTTAATAAGCTCTCCTTGTCTGAAACATAATCCAAAATGGTGTAGGATATAACAGCTCCAGAATATTTATTTTGAAAATGTGGCAAAATGAATAGACGTTTAAGAACTGATTCAAAGAGGCTCGGTTAACTTCTGGAGAGTGTTCACCAGCATGTATCAACAATACATATTTCTTAAAGCATAAATTACTGGTTTTCATCAGTCCTGTGGAATAGGAGTAGATGCAGCTGTAAAGCTGATAAGCACATCAGCATGACTGCTTCCTTGTTATGTGACACGGAGAATGTGCCTCACGGGGCAACACTAGCCAGGTGGTGTGCCGGTTCCTTTCCCTTCCTTACATTCTACCACCTCATCTCATGAGTGACAGCCTCAACAACTTCTCCCTTTAATGAAACTAGAGTTTAAAGCTGTTCCTGCCTAAATCAATGGTCCTCTTCCACTTAAGTTTGAAAAGAAAAAGTTGCCTCTGATACATGAAAATAGAACGGTAAATTATTCAGTATCTTTTGATTGCATAAAGCAAACTCTTTAAAGAAAGCCATGCGGTGAATTTTCTATTCATGATCTTTTTAGCCATGTCAGTAGATGGAGTCTGATAATTCTGTTAAAGACATTACACTAGATGATGATGACATGACCAGAGCAACAGTGCTTACAAGAACTTATGAAAAAAGAAAAGACCATGGCACCCAAACCAGCAATTTGTAGCATTTCGTTGTGAGAGGGCCAAATCACAAAATCCTTGGCTCAGTCCTTTGACAATCCAAATGCTTCCGATAGTCACTGAAGACATTTTCCAAATGTGTGGGCTTTAGTGTCAGAGCACCTCTCAAAGAGAAAGCTCTATGCTTTCATGTAAGCTACTTGCATCAGCAGCAAGTGTTTTTTCTGGGAAGGGGATTCAGCAGGTACCCACACAACTCTGTGGAAAGCAAAAATGGAAAGTTCTCATTTTTTCTTAATTCATCTGGATAGTTACTTAATCAACAGTTTCAAAAGATGGCAGAAGAAATGTTACCTGTTCAGGTAAATATAATCAGATTAATCTTTACCGAGAAAATTTCTGCTGGAGAGATCAAACACCTATAATAAATGTTCTTCTCTAGCTTAGAGTTAAACACTACATTATAGCTTTTGATTTTACAAGAAACGTGCATAGATGCACAAAAAGCCAAACACAGATTATTCCCCTGTGCTTGGCACATTGTTTGTTGTAATATGTAGATATGATTTTACAAATACTACTACGACGACTAGTAATAATAAAAGGTAACATTTTACTAGATTAAATCAGTGGTTCCTAGGTATAATGAGCTGCCACTAGATTAGGAGGAATGGAGTTTGTCATAGTTGAGATGGAAAAAGGACAGAATCTGTGTCCTACTTGGAAGAAGAGTTTATCGTGTGATATGTAGCTCATTCTTTGTACTTTTGCCTTATTAGACAGGCACTGCAAGTAATTCTCTAAGACAAGCACAGTCCTACAGTTGGTTCTAGCCTCACAGCCAAAATGTAAAGCATGTGCACTTTTCTTTTATGCTTCATTTAATATGCCAAAAATATGTGGATTGCATTCAGACACTTAGGCATAAGTAACTGCTTAATCCACTTGCCAATAAGATACAAATGGTTATCGTGCTAAAAATATGCTTACAGAGGAATTAGCAGTGGGTTAGCAGACTAATTCCAACACTGCATGTGAAATAGCTTGTTGCTACAGTATATCACCGCACACGTTCAGGCACCTTTGACATACTGCTACGAAATCCCCAGATGGGATTCCTAACATTGCTGGGAAAGAGCAAGCAACTAATAGAAAGGTCCCAAATGAATAACATAAAGTAATAATAAAAAAATACATATCTACACTCAGTTGATTCATATTGGTTCCAGTTGCAAGTTTACTTTCATGAAAACTTCTTGGGCACATTTTGAAGCTGACCTCTGGGTGTGGGAGTCAGAAGAAATAGCATGTTCACTTTACAGACTGGAGAAGACTGACAAAACTGAAAGGATCATGTAACAGTTACACACATGCTAGTGTCTGTCAAAATCTCGTCTGCAGGCAACATCAAGCTTTTCTGCTAGCCTTTTAACTTTTAAGAGCAGTGGCATGGCTTTGATTTTAGATGATGCAAATGACAACACAAAGTTTTTGCTATAAAAGGAGAAATCCACAGGATTCGCTTAGCCCTGTGCAAGCAGCTTGCTTTTTTTGTTAATAAGCTACAGATTGCCTCTGAATATGCATTAGAAGACCAGCGGAATTCCGCCCTCTTTGGAGATGTAAGTATTTTTAGTCATGAGTTAATTTCAAAGTGGAAGTCTTCTAAGCAAAGCTATTCAGCACAGTTAAGACATGGGTATACCTTTGGCTCCTCACCAGGAGCATTGTATTATCCTGGAAAATATATAATGCAAGAGCAGAAACATCGTTTAAAAGAAAAAGAGAGATAGAAAGTTAGAAAACTGCAGAAAAAACCAAAACATTTTTTTCTAATGCAGCCTAAATTCTGATTTTATGTTAAAAGTTACAAAAGATACCCGCAGGCAGTGCAAAAGATTAGATGGGACATACTTACTTGCGTGCCTTGCCCTGTGCTTGAGAGGTCTGTGATCCTTTTCCAAATGCTGGTTGCCTTCTCCCTGCTCTGTGCCTTCTGATGATATTGCAAAGGAGAGAAGGGAAGGAGGTGCTTCCGACTGCCCTCCTTCCACTTGAGAATCAACACACCCCCTTTCAGCTAGAGACCTGGGTGCTTCCTTCTCCCTGTCCGAACAGTCTAGGATCACCTCCACCCTGGGGAGAGATGGAGCTGCACCTTGGATCCTCTTGACCTCTTTGCCACTAGAAAGCTGGACTACTTTGCTTGACCACTGGATGTTGCCCTCTTTCACGCCCAGGGGAACTGCGATAACAGGGCTAGTCCCATCTTGTTGTACAGCGGGTCCTCTTCCCGAAGGGGGGCATTTTTCTGCCCCTAAGAGAGTCACAGCAGGAGCACTGGTGCCCTTGTGTGCGTCATTGGAGAGGTTCAGCTGTAGCTCTACCGTAGTACCTGACCTTCTTTCTTCTGTCTTCCCTCTGAAAGCAGCTTCATCTGTCACGAGCACTTTGGAGGTGCCTATCACTTTAGGAGTAGTTCTGTGGCTTTGTGTGGTCTCTTGTTTTGTTTCAGAAAAGTGTATGTTGCTTTCTCCTGCTCCCTGGTGAATCTCACTGTATATCTCTGTGATGCATAAATCTCCACGGGGTATCTCTTTCGCTGTGTTAATTTGCAGTGTAGTACTCTCCCTATAGTCCGCATTTTTTATGTTATCGTGCTTTCCATTTTCTCTTTCAGCGCTCAAGCTTTCATTTATTCCACTGGAGGATCTGCACACACATAAACAAGTAATTCAAGAAATTAAGCTGCTATAAGCACAGCAATTGTAAGTACAGTTACAAAAGCAATTTCTGTATAGTATTTTCCCCCCTATATTAAATGTGGTACCCGCCAGCAGGTCCACTTGAGTAGAAGAATTTTCTCAGAACATAGAAGTCTTACACTGAAACATCTTTGTATCTTTTGAAATTCTTCAACTAAACAGTTCAGTAAGAGGGCACTACTGCGGTAGAACTATGATCCTAATTCCATCCTTCTGCGGTGTGGAACAATACATCAGCATGCCTTCACAGGCACATTTCTGTTATAGGGTTTCCAGACAAACACTGCTGGAACTTCTGGGACAATACTTCTTCATATTTCACCTGTCCAGGAGAAAATTAACTTTGCATGACACCAGAAGAGTGGTTAATTTTTGGCTCTATGGCTACTGCTGCAACTGTTCTAGGAACCATCCTCACATACATTTCCCATTCCAAGTAGTTTACTCTCTAAGTAATAGATAAGTACTGAATGAGGATCAGAGGGAGGTGAAGGAATGCTTAAAATACACATTCAAAGAATTCCTGTGAGGATCATCATCCTTGTATATCATGAAATAATCAAAATATTCTGGACCTATTCCATTCATCCAGTGTAAAAGGATAGTGAACCCAGACAATATTTCCTAGTTATTAAAAAAGACATAATCCTAACTGGTAAATGTTCCTTTGACTTCCTGAATCTTCCTGCGTACCTCAGTGTAGCTCCTTCTTTTAAACTGTTCATTTCCCTGGCCCAGTTAGGCTGTTTACCGGTGTTAGGGCTCCCAGTGTACTCTCTATCTTCTTCTTTCAGGACTCCGGGCCGTACTATTAATTTGAGAAGAAACCTTTTCTGTACAACAAGGCTGCAGACTGTTATTAAGGCTTTCTGTTGACCAGAAGGTAGCAAAGCATTTTTTCAAATGAGGGAAGCGGTAGGTACCCTCAGTAAAGTATTGATATCAAGTATTGAAATCAAAAGCTGGTCCCAAGTATTCTGAAACTTTGGAACCCCCCACTAAGAAAGGTTGGAAGAAGCAGCAGAAGAAATAAATCTGTCAGTGCACTGAGGAAACTTCAATATCATTTGCTTTTCTAACTATGCAGCATGCTGTTTGTCACAGACAGGGTCTGCCTCAAACAGCACAAAGTGTGTAACATCCATGAAACCACATTTGGAGCTACATAAAGGTCAGGCAGATTTTAATTTAGGGAGCTTCTTGTGAGTGCTGCTGGATTCCATCGTATTATGATCAATTGCACTGCTCCGAAGTACAGATAAATTACAGAAACCTGTAAACATTTCCTTGTAAGATGTGAGACTGGGGGCTGGGCCAGCTGACTGTTAGCCTTTATTGGTAGCTGGGTGGTTGTGTGCATGTGTGTCAGAGAAAGATTTCCACCTTAAAAGGCCCTTGCTACTTATGGATATACTTCTGCTCTATATAGACATAAATGTGTATCCGCGTGTCAAGAGGTAGATTAGTGGGTCTTATCTCTTTTTTGTCATTTAAGATTCTATTTTGTCAAATTACTGGTTTTTTTCCAGGTCTTTCCAGCTTACTGCCGGAGCAACACCCATGGTGTAATTCCAGGAAGGAAGCAGGACTCATGAAGTGAGCATGGCATGGTTTGTCCCAGAGTCATGCTTTACTCCCTACATGGTGCATTTCATTTTGGTATGCACTGAGTACACTCCCTACTTTCCCCTGGAAATTTTCTTTCTAGATTCAGCATAGCCCCAGAGCTGCTAACACTGATGTGAAAAGCATTTCTGTTTCTGTTTCTGTCCCCACTCTCGGTGTTTCCCAGATACATCTGCTCAGCATTTGTCAGGAAGGTCAGTAGGATGGTCCCCCACATGGCATCTGGAGAGTGCCCACCCTGCAGGGTGTCTCTTTCCTCTGATCCTGTAAACCAAAGATTTTGTGGGCACTGCTGGTCAGTAACTGACTGTGGTTTACAGGGGAGTGGGAAAACTTTTTGTAGACATCAAAGGCCAAGTAGCATTTTAAAAGCTAGTTTAAAAGCCTTTTATCCTCCCAGTAAGCTTAGTAAGAGCAGAATTAGGCCTATGATGAAAAACTCATCCTTCATGCAAATAGTTCAGGAACAGTTGGAAACTTCCCAAGGAGAAATATCCTTCCCTGCCAGCAAAAGATGCTTGGATGTAAAGATCACTGTTGGAACACCACTTTAATTAGGCATTATTCTTTCCTTATGATTTCCAGCATTTTCCTGAGATGGCTGCTAACAAGTGGCTACTCAGGAAAGGAAGGATTTGCTTCACATTGCTCTCAGAGGACGCCAAGACACTACCTGAAAAATCCTCTGGTGGTAGTGCAGAAGGGTATACTACCCACAAAGGAGGTGACAGGGGCAGAGAAGTGTTTCAGCTTATTCTGCCCTACCCTGGAGTATACTGATAGTAGCGGCTGGGAGTTGGGGGAGATGAGCTGATGAGAAGAAATTAAAAGATTCTGTTCCTTTAGAACATTTTAGTCACTTTTGGAGTGTTGAGCAACTGCAATTTTCTGAAGTTTCTAACAGGCAGAGTTTCATTCTGTGAGACACTGAATTATGTGGTCTAAGCGCTCTCTTTCGGTTCTGATTTTCAGGCTGTGTCTTGCCATTCACCATGCATTCAAGCAGGAGCAATGGAGTGAATGGAAGATGTGCTGTCATTTTCAGCTAGAGCGTACTGTGGCCTTCAGAGCAACTGGAATATTCAGTTATAGAGCAGCAACAGGCAGGAGTCAAAGCATATGGAGCTATATCTATGGCTGCAAGGAAGACAGCTGGTCAGCCGCAAATACCGTTTTTACAAGTGCAGTTCCAGTAGTCATGCTGTGAATTAAAAGCGTAGGAATGCAGATAGCACGTGGGGAGCATTCAGACCGTATACTGCTGAA
>NW_010394600.1:75238-84914 GCF_000710305.1 Buceros rhinoceros silvestris
GAAACAAGAGCTACGCTCTGGAGAAGGTAAGCTGTAATCCTCAGCTATCACTGCTCCCTGATCACACTGACCCGTTAGTCAGCCCAAGACAATAAGCACAGACAGGCCATGCAAAATGTCTGTTATAAATAAAACGAATACTCCTTGAGAGCATCTTGTTTTGAAGTGAGATTGTAACTTTGAAATACTAGATACTTCAGGAAAGTTCCTTTGCGCAGGTTGCAGAAACCACAAAGAAATTTCACATGCTGTTTAAACATCCCTAGTAACCAGAGAAAGGTGCCTTTTTTGCCCCAGAGTCCTTCCAACCTTTCCAGTGACACTGCTCTGTCAGCTATTGTGCTGAATCCCGACCCCTTCTGTCCTCCTGGTCCTGCCTGTGGGAGTGCAGACACAGTGGGGAGCAGCAATTCCTTACAAGGAGTGCGGAAATCTCAGGTCTTTTCTTCCTCTTCATACCCGCACTGAAGGCAATTCTGAGTTCATCTTGTCTGAATTCACAAAATTCTGAATTCACAAAGTAGGGAGGATGTGCTTTCTGCAGGTGATTCTGAACTCCGGATGGCATATATCACACTGGTGACGATTTCAGAATAGTCGTTGGAGTAGACTGATGTGCAGTGAGCAGTAATGCTTGCTTGTTTGCAAATTTACGTGAAGCAAATTTACATACTCTAAGAAGCTTGAAGCATTTTCAAAGAAAACTGAAATTCGCTATCGCTGTTTTATGAAGGGAGAAGCTGAGACCCAGAGAGCTGTAAGGGACTCTCCCCACCTCATCCAGTGAAGTGATAACAGCTACAGAAATAGAATTCATGATTTCCAGACCCTCTCCCCCTCCTGACTACTAACACATTTTGCCACCCAAGAAGACCATTTACCATGTCATCATCAAGGCCTATCTATGTAACATGCTTTCTCCATCTGTACAGCCTTTGCTTTCTGTAAGCCTCACTTCCCTATCTACAGGGAATAACAACACTTCACTGCTTCAAAGGGGCGGAAAGAATAGTCGAACTCAAGACTCTGAACTCAAGACCTTCTAAGTATTAAGAATACTTAATAAGAAATAAAATCATTAAATTTGGAGACTTTACTCTTAATTCTGTGCCTGAACTCTGCTGTTCAAATTATATACATTAATTCCTTCAGACCAAGTACTCTGTCCTCCTTCCCTTTTCCAGACAAGCAGAGTTACAGACATTAATAAGAGCAGCATCAGGAGCTCACAGTGTAAGTCTGCAAAATGAGTGCATTCCAAATCAGCATTTTCCGCGTGGTTCACTGGACAGAATTCTGAGCATTCCTGTACCTCTTGATAAGCATCTGCAGGACGTCAGTCAGGCTTTCCATCAGAACAATAACTTCAGCATAGGTTAAGTCCCCACAGGGTTTGCCATTGATAGACACCACCTCATCTCCCTCACATAGTCCAGCTTTAGCTGCTTTGCTCTTGCTGCGAACCTACGAGTCAAAAACAAATTTCAAATGGCACAATTAGTATCATTTGAAAAGAGCAGCAACCACGTCATCAACTTACTTTCATCGGTACAAAAGAAAAAGGATCAGTAATATCGATCATAGACAATTTTCTAGTAATAACATATTAATAATATGTCCCAGTTGAGGTTACTACTGTTCTGGCCAGTAATAAACACAAAAATGTCTGCTTTACTGAGCTTGTGAGTTAGATGGCAAACAGGCTGGATTTTTTTTTTTTAAACAGGAAGACAGAAGTTTGGGACAACAATCGATCAGAGTTTGGCAGAAATGCAAAAAATCTCACTAGTTTCTCCTAGAATGAAAGACTACTAGACCTGAAATCTGTGCCAAGATTTTAAAAGAAGAGTGTGTAACTTCAGGCTTCTCTGGCCAGAATGTCAGTATCAACAAATGGTTAGGGCTGCAGGGACAGACTTCTGGTACACTGGACACTTTTCTTTAGTGCCAGTCTGAAGGTTTAGTTGCCAAACTGTAAACATCTGAATCACTGGAGATCCTAAATCCATGTTTAGTCATCTGAGTAAGTGCCCTGATTTATTAACGTTAAGACACACGTGTTAGGGTTTAACCTTCCCCATTAAGTACTCATTCAAGTACCTTACACAGCTCAGTTTTTGCTGTTTCATGTCTTTTTCCCCTGCCAGCATGTTATAGGTTACCATAGTCTTTATATAACAAAACCTAGACAGCTTTAACAGCCCTCAAGGTATGCCATACAGTTGACTGCTATTTTTAAAGTACATATTTGGCAAACAGTATGTTATATTAACCAGGATGCTTGCAGGAGTCTATTTTAGAATGACACAAACACATAAAAGGGCTGTCCTTGGGTTCTTTGCTTTCAAATCTTCTACCTGTTGGTGTGAGTTCTTTGGCCTTATATGATATTCTGTTGGTGGGTCGATGTGTTGTCCTTGTTAATTCTCATAGCATTTTCCCTGACAATTTTTAAACAAGTAGCGTAGTTCTACCACGCTCACCGCAGCAGAGTCAGTCCCCACGGGCTCTAGGCAAGTTACTTTCTGATGCACGCCAGATTTGAGGGTGCAGCTGTCCCACCGACTCATGGAATTAGCTCCTATTAGACCACGGTGCATTTCTAAAGGCCATTTTGAAAAGTGTCTTGGAAGCAGGATGATATGTAGAACAAAGAGTGAGACTGCACCTTTTTCGTGGCAAGGCCATATATCTTTGTGATTTCAATTTATACATACCCATGTGTCACGTTACGGCTTTTAGAGCAGTGAAGAAACAGAAGCCTGGTGCGTGCAGAAGCCAGTTTCTACCTTGCAGAGTTAACATTTACAAATATGGAGTGGTATGCTGCTCTGTTTTTCTCTCCTTAGGCAAGAGCATAAACATCCTTGTACTTTGGGAAGAAATGACAGTTTAAACAGTGTTTAGAATGTTTTGCTTCGTGCATGCACTAGGAGTTTTTATTGGTCTTTTAAAATTTGAGGGTATGCTATAAATGTTTTTCAAGACAGCTTAGGCCTGAAAGTAAATGTTTAATGTGGATGCTAGGAAGAATTTAGAGTGACCCTTTTTCAAAAAACATGTAAACAGCAATTATAGCAACATGTGAACTCTGAAATCGATACCTAGATTGATACCTGTGTGATACCATTGTGAGAAGAAAAGTTGTTTCTGTTTCTTTATTATGTGACAGTTCTGTCATAGATTACCATTACAGCTCTCTCAGGAGAGAAACTGTTACCCAATCTGTAACTTTAGTGATTTAGGTCAAAACCAAAATTAAAAATGTGCCGTGAATTGCTGGACAGCTCAACCAGTTTTGTAACTTTTTTAACAGACTTCCTAGAAGCATTCGAAGAAAAGGGCATTGAATTTCCTTTTAAAGTTCTTGAGGGAGACCCTCAGTCCACTTTGCTGCCTTGAGAATTGTCGAAACATCACAACTGTGAGATACTTGGACTTCTGTACAAAAACTCAGCCCCTTCTTTGACTGGTCATGCAGGAAAGAAACTCCTGTAAGCAGCTATAGCTCATGCTCTGGTAATGTTTCGGTTCACAGAGCACATTAGAGCACCTTTCCTGTCAGTCCAGGTTTATCCACATAAATCAAACCTTTAACCGGATTTTGCTGTTGCAGAATCACACTGCACGTGCTGCACACATCAGTGGTTCTCCTGACTGTTTGGCAGCCTTTCCCCAGCCTCCCCCAGAGGCACCTGTGCCTCCCAAATTTGAACAATGTCTATATAAAATCACCTCAGTATTATCCTTTTTTTTTTTTACGGTGTTTCTTTTGGGGGACTAAAAAGAAGGAAAGAGCACTGACGAAAATGAGCAAGGGTGGGTTTTGTAGTACATTACAGCAGGTTGCTGCTAGGGTTGAAATATACCATCATCATTTGGGTTATTTTAGTCTCAGGATATCACCGTGTTACTTAACAATTTGTAGACTGCCTTGCCTGGCAAGCTGTATTTGTTTCTGGTTTTGTTTATTTGTCTTCACAGGAAACCCACAGAAATGAACAAGTAATTTACTCATGTAAAACACAACTTTTCAGATTTCTGGGGGGAAAAAAATTTCAACAACAAAAATCCCAAGATTATTTGTGGAAAACAAGATCTTCCTGGTAAAATACATGTTTAGGGGACAGTGTTCTCTCAAAGGAACTTTTGGAAGAAAGCCTTTGATGAGGCAACTGGGAAAGAAAAGCTGCCTTTGTTAGCAGAAATACAGCTTGGTCACACAGGGGACAGTAAGAAACCTTCATGCAGTTTTTGGGAACTTAAAGCAAGGCATACATGGTTGTAAAGCAGAAGAGATTCTTCCAAAACATGTGATGGTTCTTGCCTTAGAGTGCAGCCCTGGCTTCCTCAATTATTTTCTCTGCTTTGGGCTGGAGTTTTCTTTAGGAAGGAAAAGTGTTTTTTCCCATAAAATCTGTGAATGGGATCTCACTACTAGAAAAATATGCCTGTAAAGATTCTCTTAGTTTTTCAGGGCTTGCAATACTGGTATAACACAGCAAAGGTGAGTCGGTTCCATTACTGCTGAACTCTCAAGACACCAGCTGCCTCTGGGGCATGTTGCAGAGCTTTGAGCCCGCCTTCCCCTGGTGCTGCCTTGTATTGCTTTTCTGCTCTCAGTCAGGACACTTCCTTGCTATTGCTCAAGTTATACATCATGTGCTCATTAGAATGCTTCAGTTTTCTTCCAATCACAACATTTCCAATGAAATGGCAATGGAAATATTTGCTCTGAATTCCAAAAGTTTCAAGGAGCAGTACTGACCTTAGCCAGTACTTTTAGCCATACTCTGAATTTTTAACAGTATTAAAGCATTGCATATAAACAGTTGTTCATAAAGTTTTCAGGTTGTCCTGAGCCATTTGTTATATTCTCTAATTTCAGGTGTTTAGATCGCTGTTGCTAGAGGGTGTGAAAAACAGTGCTGGATTACTTGAACGATTTGCCTGAAGTATGTAATGTCTTTTTGTTCCCAGATTACTCCGGTATCCAGAATTTCCCACTGTCAGGAGTGCCCCTTGCTGCTTATAATGTCAAGTGCTGAGCAATTCCTCATTCCAGTACTTAAAGGGGGCCCACAGAAAAGATGGGGAGGGACTCCTTATCAGCAAGTGTAGTGATAGGACAGTGGGGCAATGGTTTCAAACTGAAAGAGAGTAGATTTAGATTAGATATAAGGAAGAATTCTTTACTGTGAGGGTGATGAGACACTGGAACAGGTTGCCCAGAGATTTTTTGGATGCCCCATTCCTGGAAATGTTCAAGGCCAGGTTGGGCGGGGCTTTGAGCAACTTGATCTAGTGGAAGGTGTCCCTGGCCATTGCAAGGGAGTTGGAAGTAGATGATCTTTAAAGTCCCTTCCAACACAAACCATTCAATGATTCTGTGATATCCAGAGATATGCTAAGCTTAGGGGAAACCTCCTTTTTGAAAAACTTAGTCTAGATGCTCACGGTTATCTGAGCACCGCAGAGGAGCCAGGACTCCCCTGTGAGCCCGCACAATCAGCAGCTGCAGCACTGCTCCCTGGGACACTTTCTTAACCAGCCAAAGATCATTAAACTGAGGGATACACAGTGGCCGTGCTCAGGCTAGTGTGGGGCAAAGGAGGGGGGCTGTAGAGAAAGCTAAGCCTTCATGCTGTGTGTGCTGTAGTGTGTTTACTTAAGGTAGCTCTAGTCTCATTCTGTCACCTGGAGACTCCTTGCCAGGTAGCAAGTGTTAGATCTGTTCCTTTGATTTAATTTGAAAGCAGTTTAGTTTGTACAACCCAAAACTGTTCCATGCTATGAAACAACATAGAGAAAATCAGGATAACGGAGAAACTTGCTTCAAAAAATTTAATCCTGGTGAAGCTGAAAAGCCAAAGCACCTGTCACTTGTTGTGGCTGCAAGTGGATGCACAGACAGCAACTGGGGCTCAGCTTACTGGCTGATGATCTTGGTTGTGTGTCTGAGCCCTATAATAAGCAGATCAGAGAGTTGAGGTATGTTGAACCTGACAAGGTCAATGAGTTGTAGTTTAAAACACGGCGGATGGACTTGAGGACACCCTGCAGTCCTGGTTCTCTGGTTGAGCAGCTGAGAAATCATTAGGATATTTCATAGTTGCACAGTCCTATTCTGGTGTGCTGGGAGGAGTACACAGCTCTATCAGGGACGCGCGTCTCAGTGGTGTGCTTCAGACGTAGCCTGACTGAGCCATCAAGATCAGTGATTGCTCAGCCTGACTGAGCAACCGATCTGAGAAAATGAGCAATCTGAGCACAAGAACAATCCGTTTAGCCTAAACCCTTATCTACTTAAGTAAGACTTCCGTGGCTTTAAAATAGACATATATTTGCATAGTGATATTCTTAATTCCAAACAAGCTTTATAAAATGTGAGTTACTCTCAGAACTGTTTACTGATCCTTTTTCAGTTTGTCAGCGCTTTTAGACAACAGAACAGAAAATACTGCCACTGGATATAGTGGAAAATACGCTTCTCTGCTGCTTGAGGTCCCTTTCTTTCATTGAAGGGTCACCTCTGGAAGAGCCTATTCAGTTGAATATCCTGTCTGCTTCCTGAAGCCTCTTCTGAACTGTTGTGTGGCCCTCAAGGCTTAAAACTGGTTTCAGTGAACCTTACTTACACGTCTATGTCCCCAGTGTCCGTCTCGAGTCTTTGTGGCTGGCCTTGTGTTTTGTTGTGACAAAACATGTTACCAGGCAAATGGGACTTCTGTGGATCAGTCATTCAGCTTTGTTATTGTTTACTATTAGCTATGTCAGCTGCAAACTTCACCAGCAGTGACAGTGTTTTCTTTTAGACTGATGATTAAACATCAGTAACAAAGGGTGAAAGGTGCTTAACAAGGATATGCCCTTTGATTACTGTTATGCCCCTGTTGAATAATGATTTCCAGCTGAAGGTTACCTTCTCAGACCCAACAACTAGCCAGCTTTTAAAGCAGTATTTTATACTACGGTAACAAACTGTGTCCCTACATGTCTTGTCATCAAAAATGCAGAACTGTGTTCAAGAAGTATCTATTAAATAGAGCTTTTTAAATGAAATTATTATTAACCTTCATCTTGGGGTTACAACCCTTATTCTCCCTAGTCTCACCATTAACTCGTCGAGTAGCTTTGTTTAAATGTGTCTGGTGTGGACGTCTTTGAAATTTTTTCCCACCGAAGCTGTGACCTATTTCCTGCTTAGGAAAAAATAACGAGTCTAGGCCTTCCCACTGTACAGAACTTGTGGAATATTTTTTTATTCTATAAGCACATTCTGTCTACCTGCCTCTTTACATGACTTTCTGCATGTAACTTGAAGATTTTAGTATCTCTCTTTGGGGATTGTCTGGCAGGTAACTGAGTAAACATGAGTGATTTTTTAGTATGAGGAGGTTTCTAAAGGCTTTTTTTTTCTTTCCCCAGGTTATGGCATGAGATCTTTACACTGGTTTGAGGCACGACTATGCAGCTAGGTGGTAAGCACAGTTAAAACCCCTCACTTGGTGTCAGTACATTGTTTCACACTTGTAAGCACAAGTATCAGTTTTGTCTATTTATGTTCAGAACTGTTTCTGAACACAGAATTATGTTGTGAATGAAATGACGGTTACAAGGCAGCGGAGAGGGGGTAGTTTTCCAGAAAGACTGAGTCTTTTACTGTTGGAGAAAATTCAGGTCCGAGCATAGAAGAGGACGTCATGTTTCTTACATAGAACTGTTCTGTTGTTTTGTCAGAGGGATTAAAAGGAGAAAGAAGCAGAGATGATAGTGTCATAGACTGGAGTTTGAGTGGAATGTTTTGCCTGTGTAGGAGTACTCTGTATACAGATGGCTGTATACGTTTCTCGCTTCTAAAGGGCCTCGTCAGAGCTGCTACACCAAATTCTAGTCTGTTTTCATTAGCCATGCCTCTGCTTGAGGATGAGTCTGCTGCATGATGTGGCTTAAGCTCTTTTCCTCTGTGCTGCCTGGAGGTGAGTTTGCATCAAGCTGATACCAGTTCCCATCTGCTCTGTTCTGCATTTCTCCACCAGACAAGCTAGTTTCCTTCAGACTTGGTCACAGCAAAAGCCACGATGTAAAACCTTCTGACAGGGCAAATTCATCAAGAGAGTAAGATTCAGCCCGTCCCGAGCTCCTCTGAATGTACGGACGTGCTGTAAGGCATGTTAGATGCTGAAGCTGGAGGTGCTGTGACTTTAGCTAGTATAAATCTAGGTAGTATAAATAAAGTAAAACATAGTTTTCTCTATTTTTTCTTTAAAGTCTCTGTCACATTCTTTGGGAAGCATGTGAAGAATTTGCACAGTAAGACTAGTGAGACCATGCAAATGTCTGTCAATTAATTGGGTTGAACAAAGATGATTCTAAGCTATCTCCTGCAGCCTTTTCCTGAGAGGAAGCTTTGAATAGTGAAGTAAGGCAAGCACAGAAATATTTTCTGTCACCAAATTGTTCCCAATAGCAAGGTAATGATACTGGGAATTTGGCAGTTCAGCACACAGTTCTGCTGCTGGTCTTACGCGAGAGCTCCTGGACACCCACTGTTGCAGAGATGGCTTTCATGTCTGTCTGTAAAGCTAATTATGTTTCTAAATGGGGCTTTAAATGAGGAAATACAAGATTAGAGAGATCAAAGGAAAAAAGAGTTAATACGTTCAGACATGTTTTTGTTAATTAATGTTCCTTAGTGTCTGATACAATTCTTGAACTGTTGGATTAAATCTGAAAAGTCTTTCCAGAAGGTGAGGTAGGACGTTACTCCAAGTTCATGGGAGTGCTGTCATTGATTATCAACAAGATCATCTTTAGAAAATTCGAGCAGTGGTATAATATTATGATATTTTATGGCAAAATATCTGATATAGGATGCTAAGCTACATAAAGTCAAGGTACCTTTTAACTTTAAAAGCCATTCACCCAGTTGCCCAAAAGGTTCTGGCTTTACTTATGAGCTCATAGCTAAAGCAAAACTTTAATCTTGCTTTACTCATGTAAAGCTCGTGGGACATCCTTGCAGAGGGGTGATGGTACCATCCAGTTAGTGGTTTACTTGTAGTTTAACTCTGTCTGCAGTCAGTCCGCTTGTTGCACTGTACGTGTGAAATCACACTGCTTGAGCGCACTGGATCTGTTTGGTAACTGCTGTCTCCTCCTTCCCATAATATGAGAAGAGCTTACGTAACCGCTCCGTTCTCTTCATAGTACATTTGACAAATGCAGTTTGGAACAACTTCTTGTACATACTGTTGTGGGAGGGTTGAAGGACATGTTTGTCCATTTATTTGTTGACGGAGCTCTTGTGCCATTTGGAACCAGCGAGCAGATCTCAGTGAAAAGAAAAGCATGCTCGATTCCCAAAAGCTTGCCTAATGTACTAGTGTATCGTCTTGCTAGCGGTTGCCTTTCTCTGGCAGAAATCCAAAGTTAGCAGCTGAAGAAGGGGTGAGATAATGACCTCTGAAATATTGATTGGTATGCTGGCGACGCAGCAGATTTCCCAATAGTGAGCTTGGGTGCAGCACATAAACTCTGTTATTCATTTTGTACAAGGCATCTAGTGTACAGCCTGGCTGTGGATTATCCTTTTCTTGGGGTGTGCTACTGCACACTTGTACTTCATGTGTCAAAACTAAAACGTTGTGTTGATTTTCTTGGTAACTATTCCTGC
>NW_010394600.1:85051-93394 GCF_000710305.1 Buceros rhinoceros silvestris
AATTGGTGAACGTGGGACAAGCAGAGGAATACTGCTGTTGTCTCTCAGTAGTGTGGCTGTGCGCTGTTTGCTCTGTTTCCATCCCCACTTCCTTCTTGCCCTGCTTGATTAGTGACTGGCTATATGCTTCCTCGCTTAATTTTAAATCCTAATCAGCTTTGATCTCTCCATGAACATTGTGGCGACATTTTCATTTCTTCTTTCCCCCTGCCCCCTGTGCAGAGAGATAATTGAATTGTCAATGCTGCTTTGGGATTGAGAAAATAATTCATCTTTACTGAGTGCTTTAGTACAGAGGTAGCATCAAAAGTCTTAACTACAGGGTAGCTTATGGCTTGGAGAAAAGAATTTTGGTGATGGTAAGGTTAGGGGAGAATAAATAGAGAATAAAAATGTCTTTATTATCTGCTTCTGAAGAGTCTGAGGCAACACTGTTACCTGCCTTTCAGACTAAGCAATGCTTGGGAGGGGACACAATTGGGATGTGTCTGTTGTGGGAAAACGCTTGGAGTTTTTGTGGGTGGTGGGTGGTGCAGGTGGGGGGACAACTGGCTTTTTATTTAGTGACATACAGGCCGTAAATCCATCCCACTAGCAGGCAAAATGAGCCACTCAGCTACGAGTGTGGACTTCGTCAAACGCCCTCATTCCTAGCTTCATATCCTGTATCAGTTACCCTGTCCTGTGTGGCTCCCCTGTCTCATTTTCACTCCGTTGGTCATGTGCCCAAATTCTCTTGAAGCGGGGGGGATGGGGAACAGACAGAGAGGGAAAGGAGGGAGGGTTTTCATTACAAATCTAGATATGAGTTGTCAACATTTAATCCTTAGAGCAAAACTACTCCAGTGACAGTTAAAATGAAGCCGTTACTGGGTCTCCTCAGACCATTCCCTGAAATGGTATTGTTTACGACGATCCCTTAACATTATGTCATGAGTTTGCAAATACACAAGCATGGCATATGATCATCCTCCCAGAAGGAATATGAAAGGCACCAAGAAGAAACAAATGCCGTCTTGCAGGTTTCTGTTTCAGTGCGGGCTGTAGCTATCACTGTCAGTGATGTCAAGGTTATACTGAAATGTGCGCCCAATGATGTATTTCTTGCTACTTGCCTCACCGCCAAAGCAGCAGTTCAGTCAACACCAGAAGGATCACGAAGAGGTAACGAGAAGCTTTGCCTCACTTCCAGTGGAGAAAGCAGTGGTACTGTGTTTATGTGAGAGCTTCCTGTGCATACAATGCTCAGCACAACTGGGCCAGACCTCAGGTTACAGGGTAGGGGGGCTTTTGGGACTGCGTTAGCACAAATGAGTCAGATTGGTCAAAGAAACCAAACACCTCAATCATCAGGTAAATGCAGCATCTAGATAATATACGTTAAAAAATTGTTGTGTTATGTATAAATAAAGTGGCCAGTGTCTAATCTTCAAAGGAGAGCACAAAGCTCCAAGTCCCTGGAGAATTATCAGTCAAGCAGTGGCCCAAGCTCAGCTGAGAGCTCAATACAGGAAGCGGGTTCCAGCTCCCACTGCTTGTGGTCATCTTTAGCTGGACTGTTCAACTAAATAAAATTTACAGTTAGAATAAAGAAGATGGTCCTCTGTGAAAGCTGGTAGCTTTGTTTACCAAGATTTCATGCTGAACTCCACCACGTTGTTCTCTCTTGAACTGTTTCTATTGCTCTAACTTCTCAAAATAAATCAACGACACTCAAGCTTCTCCACTTCCCTGGAAAGTTCTCTACTGACCACATTTCAACATTGCCTATTTCACTGTTTCACCCAAATTTCACTCTTCCCTGCCATTTCTCTACGTGCCCGATTCCTCATATCTTAGACAGTTTATGAACAAATTTCTATTGGCCAATTACTTTAGCCATGAAATAGAGTTTCAGACAAAATTCCCAGGACTTATTATTCAAACAAACAAAAAAAAGGAGCATTCCAAACCCAGTTCTCAATCTTCTAATTTACCCCTCATGCTTAGAGTGTGGTGTTTTGAAACAACCCTTTAAAACTAAGGACAATGCCTGGCCAAGCCATCTTGGTGCTCAGAAAGGAAAGCTCTGCCAAACCAGGTGAATGTTTTGTGACCGCCCATACCAGGTGCACATAGAAGCCTTCACGTGTCACCTGGCTGCTGTCCTGGACGCCTCCTGTTTTGTGACTCCTCAGGGAATTGGGATGCTCCGCAGCGTCACCTCTCCCTGGTGGCTCTAATGAGGCCGGCCAGGAAAGCAGCAGTGATGGCTCCGAGGGTGGTTGTACACCAAGGTCAGGCATGCCCACAGGGCAAGAGGAGACAAGGTTTCTGTGCTCGTGCTGGAGGCCCTCACAAGTGGGGAGGTGGTGGCTGGAGACTCTGAAGAGATGATCCCAAAGCCTCCAGGGAACTGGGAGACAAAACTGGTCCCGCTGTGGTCTTTGCCGCTCGCCTGACAACACTGAGCACGCGATTTAGACCTGTGCTTTTAATCAAACAATTAAAGCCCTTAATCTGCCATGAAGATTTCCTTATCTGGGTCTCAATTTTTTTAAACTTACAGTATATTCAGAATTTACCTTGTTTAATTTGATCAAGCTTTAAAATGGCCATAGTAAACTGATGCAAACCGTCACATAAAATTCTTCCTTTGTTTTCAGTGGGTTAGTCTGAAATGGCTTTAACTCAAAATAATTTTAAAATAAATAGGCATAAGCATGTCTATTGCAAAGGTTTACTTTGTTGCCCCCCTTGTTCTGTAAGTCGCTCTTGAACCCATTTGACAATTTGCACATTTCATAAAATTGATGTAAAGATTAGTATTCCTGAGCTGCCTTTCAGCTGTTAAATAAAATACTGTGTAAGGCTATAGATCAGAATTCCAGTGTGGGGCCAACCAGAGTAAATATGAACTATCTTGCAAGTGGAGTGTGAGACTTGTCCTGGACCAGAAAGCTGGAAGATCCTCTCTCGAAGTAGGCTAGAATCATCTCCTCATTCGGAGCTTAAGATCAGTACTCTCTTGTATTTGTTAATTTGCAAATAGCAGCACTTTCAAGTTAATGTTAAATATGCTGCCAGGGGAATGTTACAGTGATGGAAGAATAACACTTTTGGCATGGCAAATGCATAGTTGTAGTCAGGACATTGAGGAAATGCCGTTTTGCTCAGACCGTTACTGTGGAAGCTCAGCCAGGTTCCTGGCTCACCGTGTCGATAGTCCGTCTGTGACTGTTGCCCTTGCACAGCCGTGTCTGAGCAAGTCTGACACGGAGGTGCTGAGCTCTGTTATGTACTCCTGCACTTAGTGCTCCAAAGAATTAGACCTCCTATTCTTGCAATCTCCAATTCAGGCTTGCTGGCAGAGTTGGCTTGTTTTCACCTGTCCTTTCGTCCTCAGCGCAAGCGTTGGACTTAAACTCAGGTTATCTTGCACAGTCAAGCAGCCTGGGAAAGGCTGGCAGTTGTGTGTGAGAGTGGCGGGGGAAAGGAAGAGTGTTATTTTTGCAGAGCTGTGAATCCAACACCTTTTGCCAGTGCTGCTGTTTTTTTTTTAATGGCTTGTTTCTAAGAAGCTATTGCTGCAACAGCACTGGCTGCAAACATAATCTCATTTACTCAAAGTTCATGACAGGACAGGTCGTGCATTTTGCACATTTGTGGGACACTGGTAAAGCAAATACAGAGTGTGCTTTCCAAAAGCTTCAGTTTGAAATGCAACAGTTTCCATGCTGCCTGGAGCCTCAGTGTCAAAGAGATTTCTATTTTTAGAGAGAGATTCTACTCAAAGAGCTATATAAGGCTGTGCTGGGGAGACCATTAATTGTTTTAATATATGAGAATACTTTCTACCCAGTGGGGGAGAAAAATTCTGTGTAAAACTGGAAACACAAAGGTAGTCTGACTTGGGTGTCTTTTGGGGGCAAAGGAAACCGAGATGAGAACTAAAAACCAGTATTTAGTTTTTAATATTCTGGTTTCTTTCAAGTTCTTGAAACAATTGCTTTGGCCATTAAAAATGTCACTCTTTAGCAAGAGTGATGATGCAATAGGGAAGAGAGAGTTCCAAGCCAAAAGACATCTTACTATGCTACCAGGTGACAATACTGGGAAAACCCAACAAATTGCTGCCATGTCCTTCATGGGAAACTAGGTAAAACTTGATGTGACAGATCCAGTCTTTCCAACTACAGTTTTCATAGTTATCCTGAGTACAAAGTGCACCTGAACTGATTGGGTGCTGTAGAAAAACAATCTGATAGAGTGGTCAGGAGGGCTAAGAATAGTAGTCACAGTTCACGGCAGCAGAATGGAGCAGTGTCTGAAATGCTGGCTTGCCTGGGAGCCTTCTTTCAGAGCCGATTTTTTCCTCACACAGAATCATCCAGCAAACAAGTAACTCCCTATGTTTGCTATAATGAGATAGGAAAAAGGCCTGAACAGAACTGGTTAAAGCTGCGTTCTCAATTAACTTTCTCGGTGTCATTTCTACTGCAGTTTTAAGATGCACTGTTTGGCTTCCAGGGAATAGTTTGTGTATGAAGCACAGGAGACTTTCTGGTTTGGTCAAACTGTCAGTGGCAGCCCAGGTAACACTGGGTTTAGCAGCTGTTGCCAACGCTAGCACCACAGTTGGGGCCAATATGGATTTGCTTGGGTAAGGACTACGTGAGGTAACAGCTAAATTAAGGACACTGGTAGTCTGTCACAGCTCCTGGGATGAATTCTAAATTGGAGGCAGGATGGGACTGATGCTTAACTTGTCTTGGGTTTCTACTTCTGTTTTTTATGTTGCCTAGTCAGCTGTGACATAACCTGTTTGGCTTCAGGCGAACAGAACTAAGAACAGCTAGACTACCTGAATTAGGGGTAAAGTGAGGTCTGCATTCCTGTAACAGAAGGAAAGATAGTCCTGTGTCATGCAGAAAACAAGACAGGGCAGGCTCGTTGGTGGCAACGCAGAAGCAGAGGCAGGAATTGTTGAACAGTTTGACCCAGGGAAATTCCTTCATCCACACAATGCCTTGAACCAGGACTAGTAGGAGAAAAGACACTCTCTACTTCGACACTGGCTGTTCAGAAGAAATAAAATTATTAGCATTGAAATGTGCATTTTGAATGCTTTTCAATACACTGACACGCTAATCCTGGCTTATTATCGAAAGTATGAGAAGCAGTTCAGGTGTTTTGGGGAACTACCGCGCTAGCCCAACTGTTGTGCACGCAGGTACCTTTGCAGATTTGTTGGTGAAATCAGCTTTATATCCTAACCAAATTGCTTTTGAAGAGAGAGCAGGAGCAGAACTAATTGGATGGCACTTCTGGCACTGTGGGCGTTTGTCACGGTGGAAGTAGAGGGGCTGCACCTAACGGAAGAACGCCGGGATGAGATCCCTTAGCTGAAGAGGGAGAGTGAACGGGACCAGCTCCTGGCGCTTGGGACAACGCAACAGTGCCCCGCAGTGACGGACGGGCCACAACCGGAGCGCTCGCTCTGCAAACCTGCTGCAACAGGGCACAGCTCCTTTGTCCTTAGAACATCTAGGAGCCAAACCTGAGCTGGAAAAAAATTTAAGATAATTGCAGGAGTTGTAAGGGATTGATCACGATAAACTTAAGGAACTTGGTCATAACTCTACAGTATGGTTCTGCTAAAAGTCTTTGCAATGTCATATCCCTTCCACAAAAAACAGCTCCTCATCATTCCCAGTCTGCGTCAAAGCAACCAACTCTGAGCTGAAACTTTCTTCTCTCCCTTTCCTATGAAGTGTCTCTGCCTCGCTGAGAAAGCACCTGAGAGATCTTCCCAGGGCAGTCCCCTCTTCCTTCCTAAATGTCATCAGTGCTGCTGGCTTACCCTGCAGCAAAGACATGTTCTAATTTGATCTGCTTCGCAGCTGTCTTGGGCAGGAGTCCCAGGCTGCCTCTCCCCAGTTCCTGAACAGGTTCCTTCTGGGATTAAACAAATCTCTACACTGTTTCACGAACTAGTAACTGGTTGAGGTTTTAGAGGTTAATTCTGACTTTTGTTGGCGGTGGACTCAGGTGGCAGTGGCCTATATCTTTGTTGGTTTTATTAATAAAGCTAGTGATTTTATGGTATTGAAAAGGCATTTGTTGAACTGTGGTACACCTGGCCAGTCAGTTGTCTTAACGTCTTCTCAGTGAACCTTCTCAGTGTGACTTCCACTGAAAGATTTGTGCTCTACTTATAAGATACTCTTCTGGGCTTACATTTGTGTTCATTTTGTTAGCTGTTGTACAGAGGGAGATTAGAATTGGTAATTGCTCAATAAAAAAAAACCTTCCATATGATCAACTCTACTGTCAAATAAGGACATGGATCTATTACGTACAGTTGTTTCCATTTGTAAAATTTAAAAACAAATACATGAATATACAGCTGCCTGCTCCAAAGCGATAGTAAGGGACTAGAAGCTCCAAGGTTAACTTTTGGACCAGAGAAAGGGAAGTCTTAACTGAAGTAAGATCTCTTTTTGCTTCTTTACAGCAAGGTATGTCAGATTGCACCACTTGAGCTTTCTCCCCCACATCGGCTGGGTATGTTGAAGAAGATGAAAAAGTTGAAAGAGCTGAGAACCAGAGACACATGACTTCAGACCTGAAACTCTAATCATCATCAACTGATCATCTAAAATGGTGAGTGCAAGGATCATTATTTGATCATTAACATTGGCTTGTCTTTCTACTTTATTTGCTAACTCTTATTTTCTATTAACTTCAAACAGTGACTGAGTACTATTAGAAACTGACTCTGCAATTTTTTTCTTTACCATTACTCTGATGTTTGGCTCTCATGCACGTCTAGATAAGCACACTTCTGTAAAACTCCCTGAAAAAAGCAGCATCTTCTTTCTGAAATGCTGCTATAGGAGACAATAAGATTTAGCAACACCATTCTGCTGTAAACAAACAGCCTGTAATCAGCCTGTAAGTTGTGATTGTACAGTGATTTCATCAGGCCTCCTCTAAAGAGCTGAAGGTTAACTCAGCAGCCCAAAATGCATAATGTCAAGGAAAACAGCAGCATTGTGTGTGTGTTTGTGTAAGCCTGAATTTAGCTAAGGTCAAAGATTTGTTTGAAAAGCCACTAACTTCCAAAATATTTATAAACATATCACTAACCCTGGAGTCCTTTGTGTATCTGTTTCAGAAACGTGATTGCCATAGTACTTGTTCTGAGAGTCCAAATCGAGTGAAACAAACTGGGTAAAATAAATGAGACTGAAGGAAAATGCTAAATGATTATTTTTTCTATTAGAGTACTTTTAAGTTTGGAAAAAGCAACTGTCTAGGCAGTGCTCGTAATTCTTTTATTATTTATTCAATATTACACTGTTTAGGATGCTAGAATGATGGGAACACTGTGATGTGGGCAGGCAAGCATTTTAGGAAAACCCGAAAAACCACCCAAACCACCCAAGGGTGGTGATCAACACAGAGTTCCCAGTAGGAGTTGTGTATATCCTGTTGCCCAGAAAGGTGAAGCTCAAAACTTTCCGCAGCCACTCTGAATTCGCTAGCCCCAGTATGAAGGAAGACTGCTCGGTTTTTATGAAGCCAGCCTTCTAAGTGTGTCACTCAAGCATCTTATACTTGGTGGTCTCGCTACAACCAGACTGTAACAGCTGCTTTTCACTTCTCAAGTATTCACCCTTCTAAAATTCTTGTCTTGGACTAAATAAAGACTCCTGGTAATTTCTGGTAATTTTGAATAGTATGAAAATTTATTTTGAGAAGAGCAGAAGAGTCTTTTTGAGTTTGTATCCTAGATTATTTTTTCCCCACCCCTCTCCCCTACAACATCTGTCTTCAGTATGATCTTTAATGACTTGGGTAATGTCTGTTTGTACGTCATCATATGTGTTTGTCATTAAAACGATGTATGTAAACATCATACATAATGAACACCTGGTGAATGCGGGAGTTTGCTGGCCTTTGTCCCCGCTATTCTTGCTTTCCTCTGATACGGAAAAAAATTATAATAACAATTGTATGGGATTACCATAAAGCGTACATATAAAATCATTGCTGGACTACGAAAATTGGACTTTAACTTGTTTAACTTCTATCTCTAACTTTATAAAGCTGGTGTGGATTTTTTAAGTATAGTAACCGTTCTGTGCTTTTTAATATGGTGATCATATTCCTTTAAAGAAAAACTATACACCCAAACTGGACGCACAGAGCATTTATTGTTCTGAGATTTTTCTGAAGAGTTCACTTTCATGTTCAGCCACACAAATACTAAACATCTGGCAGGGCATCACAATTTCCTTATGTGGAGGAAGGTTTTGTTTGAGAACTGTGTAAGAAAGCATTCAGTTGTGTGTCAGC
>NW_010394600.1:93503-105915 GCF_000710305.1 Buceros rhinoceros silvestris
GCTGTCTGCGTGGCACAATCCTCAGGGCGGGGAGTTTTCTCTCTATGTCTTTGAGAGCACCAAGATAATAAAGGTAATTACGGTTGTGTGAGGTGCTCATGGCCTGGGTGGCTTTGGCCACAACGGGGTCACTCTGTATGATGGTGATTTTTTATTTTTAAAGTGTCAGTATACAGATTTCTGTGTTAGAGCTCTGGATGCAAACCACACGTGTGCTGTAACTGACAGGAGGGCAAGAACTGATCTCGACTGGCTCTTTCCGAAGTCTTGTGTCAAAATCAAAAGTAGTTAAAGTAGCCCATAGTGATGACAAAAATAGCTGGAATTGCCACTCCCCAACCACACATGAAGCTCAGAGGCCATGCATTTTACCGAGACAGTTAAAAACAGTACCTGGGGAGGGAGGAAAGGCTGATAACTACCTAGCAGGGAATGGGCAACGATCAATACGAGGCAGTAAAGGTGCTTTTCCAAATACACTCTGAACGCAACTGCTTAAGCAGCAGCATCAGTGAGGACTCTCATAGAATACAGCATGTCACAGTTGTGTAAAATGAAATTTATTTTTATTTTAAAAAGGCAATACCAACCCTCAGTGTAGAGTATTTCCTCAGGGTTAGGAATTGGCTGGTGTTAGCTGCCTCTCTTCCTCATCGGTTTCTCTTGGACAGTGACTGTGAACCCCAGAACATCTTAAGCTGCAGTGTGACACTACTTGTATATTTTGGACGGAGTGAGAAGTGCTCAGCAAGCTGTTGGATTGAGATTTGCATACTTGCAATGTGAAATTACACTATTGGAATAGGCTTGATGATATTGTTACCAGCTGCTATCTTGAGGTAAAAATATACTTGCCGTTTTCACCTTGTTACTGCCCTCATTACTGTTGTTTTGAGCTCAGTGACCTAAATGCCATTATATTATGCCATTACATCGTGCCATTTCATCTTAAATGCATCAAATATTTATACATAAGTCACAGTGTTTTCAGAACTGTCTATGCTGTGCTGAAAATCTCTGTATGCTAAACACAGTTTGAAAGCTGCTTGTACTTTTAAAATCTGGAGCTATGTATCATGTTGATCACCACAAGAAGCCCCAAATCTCTTGGAACAAGCTACCTTATGTATTAAAAATCGGATGGTGGAACCGATGCTGCCATTCTGCCTCAAGTTACATTACCTTATAGTAAGGCGAGATGCTACACTGTTCTAGTGGGTTTTGAAGAGCTTGTCCAGAGCTGCACCATGTACTTTCCGTTGTTCTACAAGGACACACCAGAAGTCTTGGCTTCAGATGCCAACATCTACTTAGCTGTCTAGGTACATTTATAGCCAAAGATGGCTGCATCTCACTTTAAGTAACCAGCCATGTTTCATCCAATGAATGTGTTGACTAAGATCTTCATTTGCTGTTAGGTCTGAAGTCAGGGTGGGAGTTTAAACGTTAAACTGAAGATCCCAAACTCTACATGTCTCAGTTTCTTGATAATTAATGAATTCTTTTGCTCCTGTTGCTTGGGTGTGTGCACATACCGTAATCTTAATACAAAGCATGTAATGTAGTTCAAACATTTTACTTTAATGAGATCACTAACAGAGACCTTCACTCCAATTGCATGTTATTTTAACAGAAAGCTTTACTATGAGTACAAAGTTTAATTCTCCTTTTGAAGCAGGTGAGACTATTTTCTTATTAAGGGTTCTCCAGGTCAGGTTATATTACAGTTGGCTTGTTGAGAGGGATAAGTTGTTCCGTAAGGGCTTTGCTCTCATCTCAAGCAGTAGAGGGCAGTGAATCCACTGTGCCGAAAAGGGAGAATGTCTGGTCATGGGAAAATTATCGTTCTCTTTCCTTACAGTCACACTTCCTACTCGTTCCCTGTCAGAAATGGCCTCTGCAGGGCACATCCAAAATAAACTACAAATCTGAGTCGGTATCATGAAGCTTTTTTTAACTGAATAGACCAAATACAGGCGTAATTCGATAAACTACGATTATTTTTAAAGTAACAGTTATGTGCAGACCAGAGCACTGTTTGCTACCCTGCATATGTAGTTTAAAACTATCCTGTGAATATTTAGTTGTTATCTTGATATGTTTCAAAATGGAACAAAGAAACAAGGCAGAGGGAAAAAGAAAGGGAGATAAGGCCAAAATTAAAACTCAGGGGAAGTGGTACTGAGCACACAAAAATATGTATGCTGCAGCTACAGTTCTGGGCAGCTCTTCTGTGATTTTCCATATCCAAATGTTTTTTGACAGAAGTCAAATATGATCACTAAAAGCTGTTCAGTTAGTGTGAGGGGAGGATTAAAAAAACAAAAGCAAATCAATCAAAAAAACTCCAGAAAGCTTGGGACCTTTCCTTGTGAAAACATAGACATTCTCCCCAAAGCTACTGAGTTTAAAACTCAGTTCTCCAAAGAGGAATATTTTAATATGAAATATTCAAGCACCTATATTGAAGGCCATCCTCAGGAAATTTCTGATGGAGGTGTAGAGCTTCATACTGCACATTAAAAGGATTGCTACTTACTCCATCAGTACATTTCCACACTTCTTAATATGGCTTTTACAATCTCTTTAAGAGTAAGAATCAGAAGTTTGACCTGGCTGAGATAGGGACGTTTTATCTTTTGGGGTTTTTTCTTCTTTTTTCTTCACTTTCTGCATTCTGATACAGTGGGTTTTGTGCTTCTCTGTCTTCTCATGTATTATGTGATGTAGAGACATAAGGTTTTTCACCAAAGCTCTCTAGGCAGCAAAAAATCCCCATGCAATTAAAAATTGGGTTATTATCATCAGTGACATATCTCCTGTGAGCTTCTGTATCTCCTTGCACAAAGCACATCATGCTTTACAGCAACAGGATTCCATCTTTGATTAGAAACGATTAATGTTGTACTCCTAGACCCAGGGAAGGATTTTTCCTACCGGCCTTTTAAGGCATTTATCATTATTGTCTGGCTGCGCTTTATAAGGTTAGACCCTTTAGAAAATGGTATAGTGTTGGGTTTTTTTTTTTGTTAAGTAACGTTCCACATTCAAACGGTGTTCTAGGCTTACGTCATGGATCCGCTTCTATGACTTTTTTCATTAATCATTCAGTGAAGCAGGAGCATACACATAAAATTGGCTAATGAGAGCCCACGGGGTGTGATTGCTGGCATTATAAAAGAGCCACATTCAAAACGATGTGGAAAAGGGAGGTCAAAAAGTGAAATGCTATAATTCATTACAGTAACGCAAACCGTTCCACTTGGGAAAGAGAAAGGGAATTTATTGAAACAAGAAGTGTCACGCTGACACCAGTTCAGATGCAAAGGTTCTGGAGGACGTTCAGTGTGTTTCTAAACTAAATAAGGGAAGACTTGGGCAGAGGTAGGTGGTAGGGTTTTTGTTGTCTGTGGGGGTCTTTTCCTTAAGGAAAGGGGGAAACATGATCCTGGGCCATATTACTAGGATAACTCAATCTGTAGAACATGGGAGGTGATTATTCATCTTTATTTGGCGCTGTGAGTACTTTGTCAAGTTCAGAAAGATGTGGGCAAACTGGAAAGGGTCCAAAGCAGATCAGCAAGTATGCTAAAAGAGTTAGAAAGCTTGACCTATGAGGAAGCTGTGGAGGAATTTAGTGTATTCAGTCTTTCTCTTTTATAAAAAAATGAACCAAAACACAGCTATAGAGATGAGAGGAAGGACTTAACCTCTTCACAGCAGGAAGCTGTTATCAAGAAGGCGGTGCAATTGTTTGTTCTTGTTTGTAGACTAAAACCATCAAGAAATCAACTTTATAGCAAAGAAAATTTAAGTTTACCTATGCAATATTTCTGAGGACAATGAAAGACTTTGCTGATTTAGGGGTCCTGGAAACTCCTTCACTGGAGGAATTCACACAGGAATTGCCTAGGTTTATTTAACTCTCACAGCTAGAACCTGGACTTCGGTTGTTCTCAAGTGAATTTTTACTCTGGCTGCAAGTGCTAATTCCTCACGACTGAAGTTTTGACAAAGTCCAATGGCAAGAGGTCACAGAAAGGTTGGTAGATATGGAGTGGTTTCAGCTCAGATCAGCGGAGTATGTAATCTCTCAGGGTGCAAGCAGCCCCACACATCCATGATCGATAATAGCAACCATCTAAATAACCTTGTGGGAAAGGGGAAAGACCAGCCAGGAGGCCAGTCTGCAGGACCTTACTGAGCCTGGAGTTGCCACAGTAACTGAAAAGGCCGATCAAACATGTCTTGAATTGTACTCAAAACACAGCCGCGTTTCATCTTAGAAGTATTTTTGAGAAAAAGAGTGCCTATAACACGAGTCCTTGAAAATGACAGCCAAAGCAGGACCGCTTTACCTCTGAGTCTGAGAAAACAGCATCACAGAAGATGAATGCATTCCTTTCTAGAGTAACTTAGCACAGAGCTCTTTGGACTCCGTCAGGTCCAGGCTCATTTTACAGCAGAGGGCAGCAGTGACAGCAGAGAGCGTATTACATGATCTCTCCCATTTTTGGGGGGGTCAGTGCAGGCAGCTATATTGTGTGCTAGAGGGGATTTTGCAGTCATCTTGAAAAGATTACTCCACTTGCATTAGCAAGCCTGTTGGTGACTATAACAAGGTCTGGTTATGAAAAATCAGCCTCATACAGCTCCCAGTGCCTTTATTAGTACCTTCGATCTAGTCTCATATGGCTAAATTGATTTCAGATAACTTTTGCTGTTGGGAATGTAATTAACTTCTAAAGTATGGCTGAGATGAGTTAAGTGCCGGTCTGATTCAATGAACGAGTGCTTCATTTCTTTCCTGACCCAAGTTCATATCTAATATAGGGAATCTGGAGTGATTTTGATGTCAGCCTAATCCCCTGCAGGTGCTCGTTCACCTTGCATTTGGAGACTACTTCAGCATTATGAGTCATTCTGCTGAAGATGCCCTGCACACTAAAAGAGCAGATCAAGACTGAAATCTTGA
Source organism: Buceros rhinoceros silvestris (assembly GCF_000710305.1). Classification (NCBI taxonomy): domain Eukaryota; kingdom Metazoa; phylum Chordata; class Aves; order Bucerotiformes; family Bucerotidae; genus Buceros; species Buceros rhinoceros. The sequence goes on from NW_010394600.1 coordinate 98,479, forward strand.
GGAGAAAACAGGCACACACAAAAAATCTTTTGGGAAGTCTCTTCTTGTTACTGTAGTTGTGCAGTGAGACACAAGAAGATAGCAAAATGCTTCCTGCCATGGTAACTCAAGGTCATTAACTCATTTATCACCGCTGTCTGTTCACCTGACCGGTTACTGCACCTAGACTCGCCCTGAAAAGCGTTGTGTCGCAACAGCAACACTGGCTTCCTGTTGAGACTGTCTAGGACAAAACAGCATGAGATCCGCTAAGCTGGAGGCACACAAGGCACCGGAGCTCACTATTTCTGACTGTTACATGTTAATGACCTCGATCAGGTTCAGTGCCCCTGGACTTCTTTCTTCTCTACTCCTGCTTCTCATCTTTCTGTCACTCAAAATTCATGACCACCCATGTAAGCCTCCTGACTTCCTGCAAATATCTCTGCTTCTTGCCAAGCCTCCCCTTATGTACAAAATAACAATTTCTTGGTCATTTTTCAGTCCCTGTTCTTGCTCAGCAACATGGGGGGAGGAAGGAGGTGCTGCTTTTAACCCAAATTCTAGGCAAAATTATTCAGGTAAGAGTTTTGTCCCCCTCTCTCCACACTCTATTGTTCAACTTGAGCAGAGAAAACTATTCCAATCTCAAACGCTGTGTATCACACAAAAAATACTATCTATCTAAAGAGGCTGCCTGTACTCTCTGTCATTCTGCAGTTCTTAGCATAGCTCTTGCTGGAGTTCCTTCTGAAAGTGATTTTCCACCACAGAGGAAAATGTTAAAGGTGTAGGAAAGGGTTTTTTCTTCCTGTGGGAAGTGGGGGAGGGCATGAGAATATTGGCATCTCCTTTTTTTCCATCCATCTGTCCATGCAAAACGCATGTATCCTGGCCTTGCAGAAGCGGATGAGTAAGTTATGAGAGCAATGTCATGCAGGCAGTCAACCTATCATCAAATGTGGAAAGAGCTGGTAAGCAGAAATTATTCCATTCAAAGTATTAAGAATTTTTAATTAGAAGTTATGTCAATAATGTTCAAAGGAAATATGAAAAGTTCAATCCAGTTTTGACTATGCTACAGTATTGTGCTTAGAAGAGCTGAGAGGGAGTTGGTCACGTTGTGAACTAAAAAATTATTCCATTTTCTTCTGGAACAACATTTGCCCTCTATACCTCATTCTTGTCTGTTTTCACACTCAAATGAGATGAAGTAAGAAACATTAAACACAGATATTAAGATGTTTTCTTACAATTAATCACTGAATATGAAGCATCTGGTTCTGAGTGAACTACATTTGTGGGAGAAATCAGAAATGAGACGACATTTTAGAGCAGGGCTATATCTTAACATAAACAAATAACTCTTGTATTTCTTTTGGAACTCTGCTGTCCCAAGCCAGATATGAGAAACAAACAAGACTTTAGTTATATTTCCCAGTATGAAAGTCCCTTAAAGCAGCCTACTGGGAAAAGGGGGTCTTGAAGCCACTGGCATTGTCTCAGCCTGAGCTATCGGGGTTGTGATGAATTAAAAAAAAGATAACATTCCAATTTTAGTAGAGTTGTGAGAACTCAGCAGAGGATTGAGCTTGCTTACTCTTACAGAAACAACTGTTACTTGTGGGTTTTTTTCCTTAAATTAGATGAATATCGATTAGGACTGGCACACATCTCAGAGTCTTCTCTGCAGATAAGGAGATGATCAAAGAAGGGCAAAAGGCCGGTGTTATCCCTTTCTGTCTCTTAGTACAGCCTGAGAGAGGCAAGATGCAAGTGCAGGTTCTGCAGGGAGCTGGTCAACAACCATGATGATCCTAGTGGCAGTGTCCTTGTGTGTTATGTGTTCCTCCACAGCAGATTGCACCCAATGAGACCACCGACCCCATTCCCTCACCAGGAATTTATGTCAGTGTTAGAATGTGAAGGATAACAAGCTGGATTTGGCACGCAGTCGGGAGAGGCGTTGGCTGTGGAAGCTGTATGCAGTGCAGAAACCCAAGAAAAGGCAGGGCAAAAGAGCTAAAGAACTACCTTTTCACTTTCCATCTGTGCAGTGGCAACCATTGTCAACCATCTGTAGAAAAACGTCCCTTTACTTGGATCTTATTCACCCGGTGAAACGTTTCCCTTACTTTCCACTTAGGACATCTCTAGCTGTATTTTGTTGAATCAGCAGTATTTCCTTTGTTTAAAAGAAATGAGTCAACCCCATAACAAAACATTCCTCCCTGTTTTTCCTTCTTCTGTTTCGCGGAAATGTGCAGGCTTGTTCTGCAAGCACAGACTTCAGCATCTGCAAAAGCTAAAGGTCAGCCTGAAATCTCACAGCGTACTTACTGTACAAAAGCCAAGCAAGGAAGTGTTCAAAAAGTCTTTGGAGAGCGTTATCTTAAAATATAAACTTACAGTCGCTTTGGTCCCATATGCTTCATGGCCTGTATTTTTTCTTTTTTTATAAAAGATGTTATTAATATGAATTTTCATCGTATCCTGGAATCTCCAAATAAAACAGATTTTTTTCTGATTCCTCTTTTCCCACAAAGAACGGGGATACCACCTTTCGGGTGAACCTATGCTGGCTGCTTTAAACCGGTTGGATTGTTTTTATTTCATGGTGATGGTAGTTATTTTTTCTTAGACTGCATTTTGCCCTCAAACGCCTTCTTTTGTGATGTGTAAGGTAAAGGTAAACAGACTAGGTATTGAACAGACACTTTAATATTTGATAATTACAGTGGATAATCTTAGCAGCGCTACTTGTCCTTTGCAATGCTGTTATCAGGAACACACTGCGATCTCCCTAGTCTTACGTAGACGGCTTGCCCTGATGATAAAGATATTTACTGACTTTTTTTCCTGCTTATCAGTGCTTAAAGCTATCAGGGAGAGCTCCTCTCTGGAGTCAGTATAGAAAAATGTAAGTGCACGAATCCCCACACACATTTTCAAATTACTACAACTGTTGCTAAAAAGAAAATGCTTCCAATAAATCTGCTTATAATTGGACCTGAAGCAGTACTGATGCCCCCAAAGGATAAAATAAAAATTTATACTAATTCCAATGAGAATTACTCATACTCTGCTGTGAGAGAGTGGAACTATCTGCTTGCTATATGTGATATTCCCCATAAAAAGTTGAACATAGTTGTGCAAACTGACGAAAGAAAACTATTCTTTCAGTAGGAAAACTGTACTGAGTGCATCTCAGTAGTGCTTGGACAATGTTTAGTGAAAGGGAAGACTGAACAAGAGAAAGCAGATCCCCAGGGAACTGTTGTCTAAATATGTTGCAAACAAGTGGGATTCAGTTTGTTTGGACGCCTCGTTCCTCGTGGTGCACTAAAGCTAAACAGCAGGAGGTGAATCTGTAAATCATGTCACGGAGTAAAGCAAGTTGGAAAACTTTAAAGTCATTGTGTACAAAAGACCTTATTAGCTCACTAGTGCGTTTTTGGGTTTCTTTTCCCTCTCCAGTAAATCAGATGTAAATAGACATGCGGAATGGGGAGAAGCTTGCAGTGGCTGGGCTGGGTACAGAATCCACTCCGTATACAGCAGGGTCACACTCCGCTCAGAGACTATAAACTCTTCCTTCCAAACTTTTGTATAACCTTCCATTCTGATCATTCTAAATGCTGAAACAACTGTAGTTAACATTACTTGGTGCCTGCATTTTCATCTGTAACTCTGCCCTTTTGGTACTCAGCATTAGAACCAGCAGCGCTGGAGGGCGCTCTGAAAGGGCAGTCCAGATTTATACCCTTGGCACTGCTCGACGGTTTGTGTGTGCAAGGGACTTCTGAGCTTCAGCACAAGCTCCAGGCCTCTGAGTTTCTATCATCACTACTGTAAAACAGAAACTTACAGTTGGCAACCAGACCGTGCTGGCCCAGACCTGGGGATGCAGCACTCGTGTAAATCCACAAGGTACCGAGGCTCAGCCAGACCCCAGGCTGCCAGACGGCAGGCCTTGCTCTAGTTCTCTTTGATGTAAAATCATGAGCTGAGTGAGCTCTGTAGAAAGCAATACGTGTGTAAGATTAAGGCAATAATTTTTAATGCTTTACATCTACATTACACTTCTAAAGTTTAACAAGACTCAGGTTTTCTATCTCTCCTTTTTTCTGATGGTGAGCAGTTCCCTGTGGAAGGCTAAAGTTATTAACTCTTCCCGTTTTAGCATCATTATATCATTTTCACTTATTCCCTAGAATCTCCTGCTGCTAGAAACTCCTTCACTCAGCTCTATTTTCCTTTTTCCATGTTCTGGTACCTTCGTTCCCAAGATATCTTGTTATCTATTTGCATATTCAACATGATACCTTTGTTTTATTATTTTAACCTAAATCTCCTAGAAACAAACAAAAAACCCGGTCATGTCTACATGCGGCCTAGAAGACGGGAGAAAATGACTGCCAGGTCTCTGAGCACAGAGTCTCTAGGTAGTTGATTTAGTCTAGCTTGGACTAAGTCTACACAAAAAAATGTGGCTGGGATCACTATTTTGGATAAGATTACTGGGGGGGAGGGTAAAGCATGTTTCCTCCTTGAGGGAAACCCACTAGGAACCCTCAGTGTAGAAGTCACTATATTGTCCTAAAATTCCTTACAGTGGCATAGTTTGAGCACCTCGCAGAAGGTGACACTTTGCTGCCGCAAATCTTGGAGATAGGCACTGGCACAGTTATGCTGAAATAGCTGCGGGGACAGAGCTCTTCTGCTTTAGAGAGACCTTAAATTTAGTGGCTGTTTACTGGCTCCTAGTCCTGGTAAAATAGGGCTTTCTTTGAAGTTCCTAGTCCAGACCAGTCAACGACATCACTGCCCCTCTGCTGAAGAGAAGGCGTAAGAGGACCCAGGCCTTGATCCTGTGTTATCCAGAGAAGAGGAAGAGTGTGGTTCCCGTACAGAAAGTAGGAATGCTGTGCAATCATCTGCTTCAGTGCTTTGGCACAGGTGGAAAAGAGGGTCAACACCTAGACCTAACTGCAACCCCTAGTATGAACTTCCTTTCTAGGCCCCACTCAGCTCCTAGACATGAACAGTTTTGCAATTCTGCCTTCTCAGAACTTTGTAAGTCACTGATTTTTCCCTAGATGCTTCTGCAGGCAAAACTGCAAGGAACTCGCCAAGGACTTGGTGTTTAGAACCTGTCTGGGTGAACAGCAGATGGAAGAGCAAATTCTGTGGAATATGCAAAAGGAAAAATCACCACATTAAGCTGATTAATTTGGGCTTCAGGACTGGGACCAGAAGGGCAGGAGAAAGTAAACTCGAGCTGATAATTTCTTAAAGAAACTGTAAATTGGAAGGGAGATAGAAAAGCAGCTGAGGTTATTTTAAGTTGCTCAGCCTTCTAAAGACATATACTGCTTTGTGGCATGGAGCTCTGTACGTGAACCCACCTCTGAACATTAAAAAGAGATGGTACAACCTTCCTGTGGTTGTTCTGATAACAGTCTTTGTGAAATAACTGTTGTGATTCTTCACAGTTTATTTTTTCCATTTCTAAACCCTGTGAATGGAAACCTAAATTCATGGCAGTGGTAACAAAACAGCTGTACCTGACGGGCTGCAGAAACCTGCCTTATCTGTTGTTGTTGTCACTGGGACTCAGCTTTTTCCTAGCTGTCTGTGTGAGCATGCATGTGTATATTGTCGTAAGTATAGTCTACAATTGCTGTTGTATAAGATGCTTGTTCCGGAAGCATAACGAATGCTAATGTTTAAGAAATCAAATATTATGATAAATTAATAGTAGTAGCATTTTCTTTTACAGACATTTCGAAGAGGAAGGTAGGTATGATACTTGTCCTTCATTTAATTATGAACTCTTAAGTCCGGAGCTCCTATAGCTCCACATTTCAAAGTCACAAGCATGGCTGTGGAAACTTTAAGGTTTACTTTCTGTGTACACATCCATGGAAACAGCTTATCTGCTTGGAAATACACACTGACTTTGAATGAATTAAAACAAATCTCCTTGCAAAACTCAATTAAAATTAGTCTGTTTCACTTGGTTCACATGAAAGCTGAAGGAACAGCAAAGCAATTTCAGGCTCATTTGAATCTGAGCTGAGGTTCTCCTAGCTTGCTTATTTGTGGAAAGGGTTGCACTACGCTATGAAGTGCAGCACTGAAGTCTGTGATGGAGATCTGGTATTCCTTCAGGTAATTCCCACAGGAACGTTCTGCCTACAGAAAGTGAAACCACAATTTTAAAAAACAGTGTTAAATTACTTTTCTGTTTTTAAAGTGGTTTTTACATATTTTTTTTAATCTAGAATTTAATGTTCAGTCAAGCTTACAAGCTCATCATGGTGATGGAAAACTAGTATGATTAAATTGCTTTCCAGGGCTCATAATGGGCTCCTGTCTCATTATTCAATGAACAGAAGTATTTTTGCAGTTAGAGTTTGAACTATTAGAGGATCAACTGATTTCATACACTGTATTGTAACTGTTGTGGCTACATTAAGCTTAGGATTTATTAGACGAGGAATTTGCTTTTTGCTTTGGGGATAATTAGCACTTTGCAACCTTGAGAAAACATACTTCTATGGACACAAATCAGAAAAGCTCTGTTTTGGTTAGCGTTTTATCAATTGAACCTTCTGTCTGCATCCTCTTCTTTAAAGAAAAGACCTCCACGTGTGACAGCTTTTGCTGTGGGGTGGGGGTGGGGGATGAGGAGTTTAAGATAATTTCTGTGGCCGTGTGTAATATAGTCGGAGCCTGAGATTTTATCCTACGTGCTGTAATTAATCTGCACTGGTTTGGAAGTGGATTGTTATGGCAGGTAATCACCAATGGATATCTACTGTGAAAGTCAGAAGAGCACAGAACAGTATGTGGTGCTCTCAAGAAAATAGCATTCAGCTTCGTTTGCTAACTAGGAGCCAGAAACAACTACAATCAATTAGATAGTATCATACTGGAGGATCACTCGCGCATTGTTTTGTATGTTTTATACTCAGTCTGGATTCTTCTTGAAGGTACTGAGCAGTGATGATTCTGGGATAGAGCTGGGGCTCTGCTGACACTTCAAACTTCAGAAGTGCTTGATTTCTTTATCTGTTAAAAAGTGCTGGGTAGTACTTCTTTTTTCCCCCAGGATGAGGAAAGGTGGCTAAAAAGAGGTTAGTGTGGGTACGAAAAGTAAAGCTTCCATCATTAATCAATTTCTAGGAGTATCCCATTGGATTGAGTGGGATTTCAACAACTTGAATCAATATGACGCCTGGATTCGAACAGAGCAGCTACTTTAGAATGAAGGAAAAAGGGGGTGGGAATTTACATGGGAATTGCAAAACTGTGATCGTTAAAGATCTTAGCAACTTTTAATAAACTAAGTTTGAAAGGCTGCAAGAGCAAGGCAGGGAAGATTCCTTCTGACCTCTGAACAAAAAGAAAACAAAAAGTAATAATGAAGGTGGTGATCATGCACAGGGAAAG
>NW_010394600.1:106113-106347 GCF_000710305.1 Buceros rhinoceros silvestris
TCTAGGTGCTCTGTATCAGTCTGATAATGTGGCTAGGGCCATAATTTGTCTTATGTTGAACAGCCCTGTTCCATATTTGTTGATCTTGTCTTAAAAAGGGAAATAAATCTGGAGTAGTTCTTCCCAGTTCCTCTCTACTCATTGTACAGTTACTAGTGGTGGCAGTTGTGTGATGCCTTCTTTTTTTCTTTTTTTCTTTTTCCCTTTTTTTCTTTTTTCTTTTTTTCTTTTTTT
>NW_010394601.1:0-1179 GCF_000710305.1 Buceros rhinoceros silvestris
GGTGGTCATAATGGTCATCATGGTGGTCTTGGTGGCCATAGTGATGGTCATGGTGGCCATGGTGGCCATGGAGGTCATGGTGGTGGTCGCGGTGGTGGTGATGGCCATGGTGATGATGGTCATGATGGTTGGCCATAATATGGTGGTCATGGCGATGGTCGTGGTGGTCCTGGTGGTGGTGGTGATGGTTGGTCATGGCGATGGTCACATGGTGGTCACGGTGGTGGTGACCGTGGTCACGATGGTGGTTATGGTGACGATGAAGGTCACGATGATCTTGATGGTGATGCCGATGGTGGCCATGATGGTCACCATGGTGGCGCTGACGGTTGGTCGTGGTGGTCCCGGTCTCGATGGTGCTGCTGGTGGTCGCCGTGGTCATGATGGCGGCCATGATGGTTGGTCATGGTCGTGCTGGTGGTGGCGATGGCCTTGATGGTGGCCATGATGGCGGTTGTGATGCTGATGATGGTCGTGATGGTGATGGTGGTGGTGGCCATGATGGTCTGATGGTCGTGACGAAGGGCGCGGTGATGGTGGTGATGGTCACAATGGTCATGAAGTTGGTCATGAAGGTCATGATGGCCATAATGGTGGTGATGATGGCGGCCATGATGGTCATGATGAAGGTCATGGTGGTCTCAAAGGTCATGATGGTGATGATGAAGGTCATGGTGGCCATGATGAAGGTCGTGGTGGTCTTGAAGGTGGTGAGGATGGTCGTGATGGTCATAACGGTGATGATGATGGTCATGGTGGCCATGATGAAGGTCATGGTGGTCTTGAAGGTCATGATGGTGATGGTGAAGGTCATGATGGTGATGATGATGGTCATGGTGGCCATGATGAAGGTTTTGGTGGTCTTGAAGGTGGCGAGGATGGTCATAATGGTGATGATGATGGTGGTCATGATGGTCATAATGAAGGTCATGGTGGGGATGATGGTCAGATGGTGATGGTGAAGGTCATGATGGTCATGATGAAGGTCATGATGGTCATGATGGTCATAATGGTGATGATGAAGGTCATGGTGGCCATGATGAAGGTCGTGGTGATGACGATGATGGTCATGATGGTCATAATGGTCATAACGGTGACACCCACGGCCATGCCGGTGGGTCATGCTGGTCCTACTGGTGGCGCTGGTGGGGTGGTGCCGGCGGTGGGGAAGCCCCGCCC
>NW_010394602.1:0-35885 GCF_000710305.1 Buceros rhinoceros silvestris
CGCCCCCCCCTTTCCCGGCGCAAGAGGAATCTGACCAGGCGAAAGCAAAGCAAGGCTTTTCTACTCCCACTTCGTCACTTGGCTGCCTGCCCAGAGCACCAGCCTTGAACAGCCTGCCAAGAGCCCTGTTATCTGAGTCCTTTTCTTTTCCCTCAGTTTTTTTCCCTTTGGTTTGTAACTATATGCATATATATAGATATATATTTATAGGGTATAGTTATGTGTGGATTTATTGTATATTAGAAGTTTGTTTCAGTTTTTTCTGAACGCAGACCGAGGTGTGAATTTCTTCCTTTCCCTATTAAGACCTTTCTGTCTCTATCATAGGACAGAAGGATTCGTTAAGGTAATTCGAGGAGTTATTATTAAAATTACAGTTTTTTCCCTTTTCACCTTTTTTTCGGTTTGTGCCTGTATATATAGTTGTGTGAATTTATCGTTTATTAAAAGTTTGTTTCAGCTTTTCCGAATGGAGACCGAGGTATGAATTTCTTCCCTCCCCTTTTTTTTTAAAAAAACCTTTCTGTCTCTGTTCAGGACAGAAGGATTCGTTAAGGTAATTCGAGGAGTGGGTACCTCGGTCCCTCGACTCTTAACAACAAGGGGTGTTGTACTGCATTTGAGAGGCCTCAAATCCCTCTAACTTGCGACCCTTCAGGATAACATCTTTTTTTTTAAAAAAACCTTTCTGTCTCTGTTCAGGACAGAAGGATTCGTTAAGGTAATTCGAGGAGTGGGTACCTCGGTCCCTCGACTCCTAACACACATTAAATAATTTTTGGTTTATTGTCACATATGAAATAACTGCATTTACCTTGATAGCTTCAAGTATTTCTTCAGAAAACATTTCAAATTAAAACTTGATCATATCTGCAAGTGATTAAACAATAAAGGAAAAAAGGTTGTGACAGAAAAATACAAAAAATTACCAACTTTTTCCAGAACAGTTTAGATGGCAGGCCACATGCCACAGCATAAAGAATAACAGATGTGCGTTTTCTAATCAGGAACTATAGAGAATTAAACAAATGAACAGTTTTCTATTGTAATATTAGTGTGGAAAAGAAAAACTCCAAAACCTGGAAAAATAAATTATTCACATCACAAAGTTCAGTCAATACAAATATGATCTTGCAAATTTAGACCAAAAAAAAAAATGACATGAACTGCAAGAAAACATTGAATGAGGTTATGAGAAAGCATGCCAGTATTATTCATTGACAGTGTCTTCTTTATAAGGTTACATCTTGTTTTATTCAGAATTAATGAGAAGGGGTTAAGAATACCTTTCCCCATGTCCAGGATCTTTCCAGGCAGATTCAGTAATTTAGCTGATAACTTTGCTTGTCAGAACACTAATCTTGAGAATGATCATCTGTGGAAAGAGGTGTATTTTACATCCCCTGGCCAGATTTTCCTCTGAAATACAAACATGCCAGAAGACTATGTTCATCAAGTGAGGAAAATATCAGACAGCATATATTTTGGCCATAAAAGCTGATTGATTGAGAATGTCAGCACAGGGTTACTTGTAAGAATATCTTGGAGAGGTTGATCAGGTTCGATTGTGCGTGCTGAGATCTACTTATGGGTGAAACATGTTTGGTAAATTGAATAAGGCAATTCAGAATCTTCTGTCATTACTAGGTCAATGGCTCTGATCTTGCTTTGGCTGGTAATGACTGAATACGTTTTAATAAGGATACTGCACAGTAACTGATGTAAAAAAAGCTGATACCATCAGTCCTGCTCCCTGAAGACAGAAATCTGTGTAAAGGAGACACCTTCACAATTCCTATTAGCTGCCATCCTTGTTAGTAGTGCCAGCAGTGAAACAGAGGCCTTCATAGACATACGGTCCAAACTCCCCCAGAACTGTTATCTGTGGATACTCTTTGGAGTCCATTAGTGAGGGAGGGCTGTGGTGGTAACTTGGAGGTTAATCCCTCTCCTTGTCAAATCAGTAGATAGTGCAAAATGCTAACAGTCTTTTATGGAAAGGAAGAGGGTATATATTGCTAATCTACAAGTGTGTTTATGTGTAACGTTTTCATTCACTTATCTATTAAAGTTCTGTATGACCATGGCACCTGGAAAAAGATCTGAGAAAATTTAGGACTTTTCATCACAGAAGCCATTAGTACAGAGAAGATCGTAATTACCTGTATGCTGGAAGATGACTTTTTAAAAACAATTTGAGGTCCTGGGATTTAATATCAAATAGCATTTGGGACAATTAAGAATCTTTGTTATAGTCCCTGAGGATTGAAAACAAGTATGTATCTACTAATAGTTACTGTTAAAGAGTGATGCAAATGTGGGATTCAGTACCTCAGCCTTTTCCTCATCCTTGGTCACTGTTTCCCTTTGCATCCAGCAAAGGATGTAGATTCTCCTTGATCCACTTCTTGTTATTAATGTATATGTAGAAACAGTTTTTATTGTCTTCTATGACAGTGGCCAGATTCAGTTCTAGTTGGGCTTTGGCCTCTGACTTTCTCCCTGCACAAACTCACAAGATCTTTGTAATCTTCCTGAGAGGCCTGACCCTCCTTCCATAGACTATAGACTCTCCCTTTCCTCCTGAGTTCCAGCCAAAGCTCTCTGTTCAGCCACACTGGTCTTCTACCTCACCAAGCTCATCTTACAGCACACCAGGATGGCCTGCTCCTGAACCTTAAATATTTCCTGCTTGGACAATGTTCAGCTTTCCTGAATGCCTTTGCTCTTCAGGATTGCCTCCCAAGGTACTCTGCCAACCAATCTTCTATGCAGGTGAAAATCTCCCCACTGGAAGTCCAAGGTGGCAGTTCTTCTGACCCCTCTTTACTTCCTGAAGAACTGAAAACTCTATCATTTCGTGATCACTATGCCCACGATGGTCTCCAACCTTCACGTCACCCACAAGATCTCCATTCACAAACAGCAGGTGTAGCAGGGAGTCTTCCCTAGTTGGCTCCCTCACCAGCTGTGTCAGGACGTTGTCTTTCACACACTCTGGGAACCTACCAGGCTGTTGCCTCTCTGCTGTGTTTTATTTCCAGCAGACATCTTGTATGTTGAAGTCCCACACATAAACAAGTGGTGGTGATCCTGAGACTTCTCCCAGCTGCTTATAGAGTAGTTTGTTTGCCTCTTGATCCTGGCTGGGTGCTCTATAACAGACTTCCACCATAATATCTCCCCTGTTGGCCTTCCTCCTAACTTTTACCGGTAAACATTCAACCCTGTTTTCACCATCATTAAGCTCAAGGCAGTCAAACACTCCCTAACATATAGGATCCCTCCCCTGCCTCCCTTTCCCAGCCTATCCCTTCTGAAGAGTCTATAGCCGTGCAACGCAGCACTCCAGTTGAGTGAATCATCCCACTATGTTTCCATGATGGCAACTATGTCATAGGTGTAGATGCGCTTGGGCTATTGATCCTGTCGTCTTTTTTGAGCAGAGGCAGCCTGATTCCTACCTGACCATTCCCAGATGTATCCGTGGTTTCCAGCCCATCAGGTGAGAACTAGGGTATCATTACATACTGTCTCCCCCTGGTGTCACTCTAGATTTGAAAAAATGATTGCCTTCAAACTTCTGCAAAGCCGTTGCCTGAAGTGTTAGAACCTGCATGCCACATAATAAATTGTGGCATGTGGTGTGTTCCTCAAGTCAGTAACTGACCAAATTTCATATACTAAGTAGACTTGCACTGTGCTAGGACTTCGAATATGAAGTTTCCAGCAAAAAGTCTAAGAGCATTGTTGCTGACATTCCTCCGAGTCAGAAGTGATTTGAGTTTTTACAGGGCATTTTGGTTGCAAAGAAGCTGTCTTTTTAAACAACATATAAGGCTCACGTTTTGCTTATTCACGACAGGGAAGAAGTCCTTGGAGCTCTTAATCAAACAGATGGTATCAATCATGTTGTCCCAGACAAATATAGAATGGAAATTGCCCCTCTGCTTTCTTGAGCTGACTCAACCATCCAATACAATAGTTTCTACTTTCTGCTGCGTAGTACCCTGCTCTGAATATAATTAAACTGTTTCTTTGTTTGAGTCTAGAGGTATCTGCTAATAAATTCCTGTTTATAGGTAATTAAGGAGAAATAATTAACTGTGTTCCTTTTGCTTAATTTAAAATGAAATCACTAGCTGCTAAATAGATTTTAGGTAGAAAGGTGACACAAGAAATAAGCTATGTATTAAAGTGGAATATAATGCTACAAAAAAATCCTCACTCAACAGACTTGACACTCATTCCAGGACAGGCAGGCTTTTCAACAGGAAGAGAACTGAGAACCAAGGTGAGAGAAATATAAGCAGTAATACTAGTGTAATTCAATTTCGGCACACAGAGGTTGCTTGATGTCAATCCTTTTATCAGAAATTTAATTTTCTTTTTGCACTGTTAGTCCACAAAGTTAATCTCTGTTTCAGAAAGCGGTGAGGATGGGGATGACATCTCCTCTTTTAGCTCTTTCCATTTATCCAATATAAACATATAGAAAAGCAAGTTGCTTTGTGCAATTTTCAAAGAAGTCCTTATATTGCATTTCTGTCATTGGTGTTGATCTCTGGTAAATGACCTTATCGGTTAGACAAAATGGCTTATAAGCTGGTCACATACATTTAGTATCCTGTTTTTTCAAAGATCATATTTCATTTAGTACGGTAACTTAAAAAAAAATAAACTCTTTTGAAGCAGTTCTCTATGGAGTCAAAGGCCCCCATTACATGGACTACTGGTCAGAAAAAAAAATCCAGATCCCTATTAATCCATTCTCAGCTTGGTATTGGAGCCATATGAGACTGGAAAGAGGGCTTGCTGATGTGTCACTTAAAAAAGCTCCACAAAACATTCTAAGAAAAAAGAAATAAAAACAGAACATAAAACTAACCAAAGCCCGTGATCAACTTTTTTCTTCTCTTGACCGTGTTGTGTGTTTATGCTTTTTTATAGTTTATTTTGCAAAGCAATGTAATTTTCTTAAGAAAGAAGCTCAAATCTTGAACCAGGAGCTTCCCTGCTACCTCTACTTCAGAGAGAACATGAAGTATTTCCCATTTTATACATGTCAAGCATTTTAAGAGTCACATAACTCACTGAAGACTTTGCAAAGACATTTCCTTCTGGTAATTTTTTCTCCATTAAGTGATTCACTTAACAATGCAATCTAGTTTCTAGGCAAAAGAAATGCAGTGTGGTTTTACATTAGGTATAAAAACATCTAGTTTCCTTATTTGTCAAATATACATGGAAAACCAAACGATGCTCACACCAGTTAATAACATTTTTTATCTGTAAAAATGAGCACAAACAACAGGTGCTAAGACCTAAACAAATAATTTTGTATCTCTTTTCCCAAAATGGATTCATAGATGGTAGGTAACTCTTCCTATCACATCAAACTATAATCTAGCAGTGTTGCTTTTAAGTTGTTTGTTTTTTGTAGTGCTTCATAGTGAACTAAGGAGAAATGTAGAAGAAAAAAATGCACAATTCACTTAATGTGTTAGTATATGGGTAGTCCATGCAGGTATTTTTATTGCTACTTTATTTTTGTCCTGCTTGTATGTATTTCTTCTGTGTTAATTTTTCTTTTAGAAATATTCATTTGTATAATTCCCTATTATTATACTTCAAATGATTAGTCAACAGAATTCTGTTAGAAGATCCGTATTTGCGTTGATATCCATACAGCAAACTTAATTGAGCAACAGAAGACCTTATTCTGTTATTGATGTCTTTGCTGCATCATGAAGGCAGCAGTTTAGCACTAAGCTATAAATAGAAAAATACAGTGGATGGAACTGGCTGGCCTTGTTGTTTTAATATTTCCTTCAGGGTAAAGTATGACATAACCTAATTACAATGGTAGAGATTTCACTGCAGGGAAAACTGTTGTTATTCCATTTGACAAGCAAGTAATTATCTTCTCTACTGGATGTTTTACTGAATGTTACTAATTAACTCATTCACAAGAACTCATATAAAATTTAGTAAATGGTGCTACTCTTATAAAAAGTTGGCCTTCAATAATGACAATAATTTTTACAAAACAATTTTTTAGGGGGCATTTTGTAAACAGTTACCTGTCAAAATGCTTACTGAAGCAGAAAACAGGTGGTTTTTCTGATTACATCCCTGTTTCTTGTTTCAGGACATGGACACAGCCTGCAGACCCTTCATTCTCTTTGGGGCTGTAGGGCTTCTGCTGAGGGCTGCCAGGAAGTTCTTAAAAACAGTAACAAAAAGTGATGACAGAGCTATATAAGTAGGGGAGATATAAGAGGAGATAACAGGACTCAAAAATTCATATAATCGTCTTGGTGTTTCAGGAAAGGGGAAGGGAGATAGCACAGTCTCTCTACTTATGAGAGGATATGCAAGTAACCTTAATCTGCATCTTTCCATATAAGAGAATCTGCAACCAGCCCTGCCCTCACCCTGGTTTAGGATTCAAACTGTGTAATTACATTCTCCAATTCGCCATCCTTGGATTATTATTAATAATTAATTATTAATTTTTCTTTTCCCCTCTTTTCAAGTTTCCCTGATATGCATATAGGATTTGAATGTTCTTTCCTGATTGTATAATCTGTAAGGAAAGCCAACACCCTGTCAAATGAAAAGGTATAGTAGGCCAAATCTCTCAGTCTTCTTCATGAAATGCAGAACTTTCTGCACAGAACTTTATTTTATTTGGACTGTTTTTTATGTGTTAGCAATTAAAAACAGTGGATTATAATTTTCATTTAGTTATCAATGCTGTCCTCACCTATTACTGTGCCCAATAATGAAGTACCTTGCAAAGAATACTTTCTAGAAGACTGCTTCAAGTTCAGTTTTAACAATAATAGAATTTGCCATTTATTTTCCCATACTGGTTTTCTGAAACTTTACTGGTATAAAATTAGAATGAATCTTTATAAAAACATAAGCAAATATTATCTTCACGCTAAAGGATATTTTATCACACATTCCTTAATTTTTTACTTTTCGATAAGAGTATTTTGCTATCTTTAAGCTATCTTCTCCGTAATCACATTGATGGAAATGTAAACCATAAAAATCTTCATTGTATAGAAATCAAGAAAAAATGAGAGGATTAAAGAGAAATTTTCTAATATTTGAAAATGAAGATGCCCAAAACATTTCTGCATCTATTTTCTCAGTGTCATAGAGATGGAGAAAGGAAACATAAATCCCTGAATGTAAACACTGGAAAGGGTTCTACTATATTCCTAGGACATGTCCTCAACAATTACACATTTTTTCCCATCTATACGTGCTACATGTGCACACTGCATATAGATGCATTTTGTTGTGCAAATATAAAACACTTTAAAACACATGAAAAAACCTAACTGCCTATTCACGCTCTAGGCATGTCCTGTTATTGTAGCAAAATCTCCATTACGGGTTGTAAAAAGTTGTCTGATGTTAGGTGTATATAAAGTTGTAGGTGGTGGTTACTTCTTTTTTAATCACTATTCTTCTATTTAAATCTAGCCAACAGAAATTATACCTGGGCTGAGTTTGCACTATTATTTGGAGCACTTGAGTGTACCATCCCTTTGATTGCTAGATTACACTTGTCTTGTTGCTTCAGTGTAAATGTAATTTGAGGGTCTTGTTGCTTGCTTCTTGTAAGTGTTGTGACTTGAAGATGAAAATATCCCAAGCTGCCTTGTTGGTTCTCCTTCAAAAAGACAGAACTGCCACTGTTACTGCCACCCCTATTAAACTCCAAGAATTTAGGAGATCTGCTGTGTTTACAAAATTTCAAGTACTCTTTTTCAGGAACTAGGTAGACCTTCAAAGCAAGGATAATACTGGATCCTTCTTAAAAATGAAACAAATGAGTCTGGAAGAATCTTTGTATCAAACTGCAGAGATTTTTCTCAGTCACTATAGAATCCTTTTCTATGTGGTATTAGCAAGAAAAAAGCTAACTGTACCACCAGAAAAAAGTGGTAAAAAGAAATGCATTACGATTCAATTTCTTCTTCCTACAAACAAGCTTTACCTTCCTCAACTTTCTAAAAGAGAGCTTTGAACTTTGTACACAGGAGAGAATATAAGAAGGTACTAAAAAGAAAACATCCACTCAAAGACCTATCAAGTTAAACCAGAGATGCTAGTGTCAGACTGCTGCTGCTACTGAATCTGTAGTGAATCTATTTCTTTTATGTATGTGTTATGTTCTTTCATCAAAAATAACGCAAAAGCTACAAAAAAGAAAAAAAACCTGTATGCTCATCTGTGATCTATTGCCTAATTCACCAACGAAGAGAAGTTTCACAACAGCTTCCATTATTTCTAGTCAAAACCATAAATATGACTGTATGTGAAGCAGTTTTGTAACTAGTTGAATCTTGTTTTTATTCTTCCACTAACATGTTTGTGGATGTAAGAATAGACCTGATAGATACAGCTTTCAGTACACAAGTTAACTGACCCTGGAAAAAAAATTCTAAGGTAAAAATCCATTTAACTTTGTGGGGAAATTGAAGCTGTTTTAACCATTGCATTGAGATCCCAAGCACTCTTTGTTTTTATAAGAAAGAACTAAACTAATGCCAAATAAAAGCTAGAATGTGCCTATTTTTAGTGGAATTGTGAAGGTTATTTCAATGTGAGTATCAGGATGGAAAAGCCGAATCCACCCTTACTGCCTTAAAGACATACTTGTCAAATGAACTATGTATCTATTGTCCAGAGTGAGAACTTGATGTAGCGCTGGTAACCATCCCAAATGCAGCAAATCGAGGTCCCTAGTAAATTTACACCTGTAAAGTAGCTGTCATTTCAGACACTGCTTGGGATTGAACCTTCAACTCAAAAGCCGCGGGTAGAAGACTTTCCTGCTAAACTGGAAAAGGCAGCTGAGAACACTAACAAAATTATTCACTCAATAGCAAACTATTTTATGGAAAATATAAATGGCTTACAAACCATGTGTGTTGAAATCACACGTTCAGCAGAAGTGAAGATTTGGGGTAATAAGGGAAAGAAACAGAAGATATTGAGATGTTCCAACTCTTTCTCTGCCGTACCATGATATCGTCATGCAGTATTATACTAGTATAGGACGAATGTTTTTATCTCTAGTTTGTTCTTGAAATTTTAATCTAATCAAATTCTGGTAGAATGAGCTACATCATCTTGATGCCATATATATTTAAATAATATAACAAAATAAACTCAAATTCAGTGGAAATCTCTATATATTTACGTATTTTTCTTCCAATATATAAAATGAACAACATTGAATTTACTAAAAAACATGCTTGGGCATGGGGAGGCTTAATATTAATTTAAGGGGAGGATTAATATTAATTACTTCTACTTCTAAACGTAATTGTTTATCACTCGTAATATTTTTGTAGTGATAGCTTTCGTATTAAATTTATATCATAAAGCACTTTCTATCAAATATAAGATGTATATTACATGCCAAAAGTGCACTGGCACTTGCCTTCTTTATTTTGCATCATTAAGGCATTTTTAGGTAAAAAGGGATTGTTTCCCACTGCTTCAGCTGCAGTATTTGAATATCTCAATAGGCCATCCATGTGGTCAAATTAATGTGGTCAGTGTTACCCTGTCTTAATCATATGCAATTTACTCACATCTTCTGTGGCTTCCCAAGCTTCTTCTCTAACTGTGGAACTCGGATGAATGATAAGTGTCCAAGCCATTTCATTTTAGCCAGCTCATAGTTTAGAATATAACACAAAAGTCTTGGCCTACTCATTTCTGACCCATCTATTTCTACATTTTGAACTATTAAGTAAAATTATTGTTTACGGTATCCATCCACTGTCAAACATGACAGGGTCAGAAATATCTACTGAGGTCATCAGAGTAAATTGAGTAGCACATAATACAGAAATACAGGGGTTTTTTTGTTTGTTGGTAGTTTTTTTTTTTTAATTATAGTTTCAAGCGTGTATCTAAAGGTGATATTAAAACATAAGAAAAATATTTTTTTTCCTTTAAAGTACAAGGCCATTGTTGTATTTATTGATTTTGATGGTGAACAATGTACATAACTTCAGCTTCAGAAGCTTTGATATGTTTGTGTGTCTTTTGGATATTGCTGTAGTACTATTGGTTTTACTTTGCTCTGCATCTCAGTTTTACACAGGAGATTGTCATCTTTGGGTGCAGCTGCATTAGCACTGTAATAGTTTGAGTGTCTTAAAAGTACAGAGACGGTGATCAGGGCCAGCCTTAGGGCAGTGACAGCCTGATAAGTCTATTGGGGCAAGGCACATCCAAAGTCAAGCTGAGGGGCCACATGCATGGGTTTGGTTTTGGTCAGGATTGAGGCAGTATAAGGCTGGCCACAGAAATGGCTGTTGAACAGCTGCAGCACAGCTCAGGCAGTGGCAGCAGGGACATCTTCTGCTGAAAAGCAGCTTCTCAGGTAAGAAAAACATCCCAAGCTTCTGGCTTCTCATAGGCAGTGAATTGACCTCCAGCTCATCCCACTGAGCCCCTTAACTCAATCCAAAGAAGCTGTAGAGGAGTAAAAAGGACTCAGTGGGTTGACACCTCCTCTAAAATTTGAGAAAGCCCTTTCCCTTCCCTCCCCCCTCCCTTCGTTTCCTACCTAAAGCAGCTGTTAACCAAGCCATGTTTTGCCAGTGATAGAAAGAATGGAATTTAATAACCCCAACACTCCCCTGGCTTGTATTTTATCTATACTCTGTGTCTATCTTTACCTGAACTTCTGGAAGACAAACTATTATCAATGAACAGTTACATATTTAAAACAATCGTACTTTTCTTCACCAAAGGTGCATTTTCGTTCTTTTGTATGAAATCTAATTGATAGTACAAATTACTCATGTAATATGACTGCATAGACCTAAGAAGTTCTGGACATGAGATTTGTACTTCACAACCCCGTATTCAAGAAGCTGTTCTAGTGAGTTAGAAAAAAACTCTCTAACAGCCTTCATAGAGATATGTTGGAGAAACTAAGTAGAACTCTCTTTTCAAGGAAAATCTTGTTTCTGAGTGAGGACTTCCAGTACAGGTGCAAAGTGTTTCTCAGGTTAAACTGTTTTTACCTGTTTTACAATCTCTGCTTTAATGACCTATTATGCATAGGATAGGCACTGTAGTGCAAGAAATTACATTCAGACTAAAATGATAATAACTGGTAAATTTCACTTAAAAATAACTAACTTAAATTAATTATGTTAATTTCCTTTAAGAAATACT
Source organism: Buceros rhinoceros silvestris (assembly GCF_000710305.1). NCBI lineage: Eukaryota > Metazoa > Chordata > Aves > Bucerotiformes > Bucerotidae > Buceros > Buceros rhinoceros. The sequence goes on from NW_010394602.1 coordinate 11,230, forward strand.
AATGATACCAATACCTCTATTCTCATTTCACTTGTACCTTTTTTACACTGAATTTACAAACTTTTTTTTTTTCTGGTAAAAATTTACAAAAATTGGTTTTTTCTCCACATGAAATGCATTTGACATTCAAACATACTCCCTCCATCAACTAAGTTATGCCACACACTGCCTGAATTGTTATTTTATACCTTGAGTATTATTGTCTATTCAACTTTTATGTTATATACTTGGTAACATCATAGAGCAAAAATAAAATGTTTATAGCTTTTTTTTTTTGATAACTGAAGTAATTACCTCACAAGCGTAGACCTGGTTTCAGTGTTGTGTTATGTCACAAGGGATCACCAGAAGGCTTTTGTGAATTGTTTCAGTGCTATATATAATCAAAACTGAGTTGTGCTTCTAGGGATTCTCTAGATCCCAATCATCAAGACTCAGGGTTAGATTAGGTTCCCAAGGTGAACTTCAGGGTAATAATGTGCAAATAGCAGAATAAACAAATGGACAATAAGATTCCCACTGACTTTGAGAATAATCAGATTTACATGGCATGAATTCTGTCTTTATTACAAAGGATCAACATGGTGACAGAGATACTAATTTCTGTACTGATGCTAGAACAAATTTAAAGAAAGTGATCTGGAAATGACAAAGTATTTAGTGGAACAAAGAAGTGAAAATGGAGAAACTAATGGATTGTTCTTCAAGCCAGAACATGCTAGCAGTGGAAGAGTTTGTGGCAAAATACGGAATTTTTTCTCCTAGAGATGGAGGTCATGATTATGCCAAGGTAATGAAAACATATTTCTTATAAATGGGACTTACATGTGTCGTTTGGGTTGTTTGTTGTTTAGAGAGACTCACAGAAAAGGAATGCCTCTGGAAAGATGAATTTCCTACAAGGATAGAGGTTAGTGTAGTGGTCAAACAAACAAAATAATCTCAAACAAATTATTTGCGTTTTGGAAGTTTTAGAAAATGGTTAGGATGTTTTGGATTTTTTGCATGTTTTCTGTGCCAAGCTTCAATATATTAGAAAGCATAAATACATTTCATTAAAATAGAGCATGAAAAGGTAACATGGGAGGGTGAAAATATATAGAGCAAGAGTAAAACACTAATTCTGAAAGAAACACTAGATGTAAACGTGATATACTGAAAGGACTCTGTGTTAGACCAGATAGGAATATGAGACTTACTGCTGAGCAGTACTTGAATGCTTTATAGAATTAAAGAATTATTTGCTTCTCTTCCCTCCCTACCAGCAAATAGGCTGGGGCTGCGGAAGAAGTTGGGAGGGTACACAGCTGGGTTAGCTGACCCCAACTTATCAAAGGGATATCCTAGATCATATGAAGTCATGCTCAGCAATAAAACCGGGTGAAGAAAAAGGAAGGAGAGGGACATATGGACCTTAGGCATTTGTCTTCCCAAGTAACTGTTGTGCTTGACGCAGCCTTCCTTTCCTAGAGATTGCTGCCGATGGGAATTACTGAATTAAATCCTTATTTTGCTTTGTTTGCACACATAACTTTTCCTTGCCTATTAAATTGTCTTTATCTCAACCCATGTTTTCTGACTTTTGCCCTTCTGATTGGCTTCCCCATGTCACTGTAGGAGAGTGAGTGAGTGGCTGTGTGGGGCTTAGCTGCTGGCTGGGGTTAATCCACAGTATTTATGTCAAAGTATTTTTTTTCCTTTTCTGTGCATGTATCCCACTTTTGTTTTGCTTTTTCTTTCCTTTGCATATGTTTGCTTATTTTTGTACTTTTTCACCTTATTAAAAAACACTAACAAACCATACAAAACAAATTTAAATCTTTCCTTTGAAGACACTATTTTTAACTGCAAGTCCAGGCAAAGAGGAAGATGGTAGGAGCTGTTGTTAAGAAGGCACATCAGTGGATTTCATTCTTCACTCCAATTTTGTGCCTTCAAAGGAAATTTAATACCCAGAATTCCAGAAATACACAGAAGTGAGTTCTTAACATACTTCAACTGGATTTACTGTGTTTTTCTGTCACTGTTTTCGTAACTCATCAACCCATCAAGCCTTTTTTTCCAATAGTGAAAGTCTGTTACTGGATAGATATTGTTTCTTCATATGTTGCTTTTTGAAGTTGTACGTGTCTGAGTCACTTAGGAGACTCAGTGTAGTCTCAATTTTTGAGGAAAAGTCAGGAAAAAGTTAGTGGAAATTAGTTAGTTAAAGAGACATTATTGTCCAAATCCCAAACCTCTATTTCAACATTCAGCAAAGATTTTCAAATCCATCCTTAATTTTACAGGTTTTGTAAGAATTTTGAAATGATATGTCATTTGAAATATGTCATTTTTGTAGATTACTTTGTCATGTTAAAGAAAGATCTGGCATAAGTTCTATCAAATGCTGCAGAAATTATGACATTACATAGATAAACCATTTATTGTGAATCTCATTGGTAAAAAGATCACAATATCACACAGCTTACAAATATAAGTTTTAGATAAATCACAAACAGATTTATCACCAGGAGAATTACAGTTCTGTTCTTCATGAATAATTTTTTTCTGAAGTCTTCCAAGGCTATTCTGGTCTGGCATAGTAAGTATGTGGGCCTGGGGGTGCAGTTTGTATATGGAGTTCTCCATTGTCAGAGGATGTCCCCTGGAAGTAAGTGTAAAGCATAGTACTTCACTGAAATGAATGACATTTTCCAGTTATGAAGTTTAAAAGACAGGAGGGAGTTTAGATTTTTAAAATTATTTTAATTATTTTTAATGACACTAGCACTTAAATTAACTGGACATATTTGATGAGACTTTAAAATTTCCTAATTCTTGCAGCCATACAAATATTTTTCCTACATCTTTTACTTCTATTTCAATATGTTCTGAATTTTTACTTCTGCTTTCGAGTTCTGTTATTTTCTTACGACTTTGATTGCTTTTGTCTATTTATGATAAATTATATTTAGTAAAAGTCAGGTGTCATTTAAGTGCTCTGGTTTGGTGGAGGTTTCTTTGAAGAAAGGTTTGAATTTTTCCTGTTCTGCTGTATTGGTATGCCCACACCTACAGGAACATTCTTTCTCCAGCTTTTATGCCTCATCAATGAGGTCTCATAATGAGATCTGGTTCAAGTCATTTTAAAGTTTCGCAGGCATGCTGATTTTTGTGTGTGAGTTAATGACATAACCTTGTGTCTTTTTCCTGCAAGATACATGGATAAATTATTTCTTTAACAAATAAGTTCTTGAATTTCCTGTAATATTTTTTTTTAAATTCTTTCTTTTTGTTATGCTCTGATCTAGTTCAGCTAGAGCTCTCTTTCATACACCCTGAATAAAGGTCAGATGTTTGGCTCTAGCAACTGTATCTTGCAGTGTTTAAAAAAAAATGTTTTTTGTATGTTGATAATTATACTTTTTGATGACAGCAAGCTGAATGGTGTGGTTGACATGCCTGAAATCCATCCAGAGGACCTGGACAAGCTTAAGAAGTGCGAACTTCACGAAATTCAACATGGCCAAGTACAAGGTCCTGCATCTGGCTTAGGGAAATCTTCAGGCTGGAAGTACTGGTGGATTAAAAGCTGGACACGGGCTGGTGATGTGTATTCACAGCCCAGAAAGCCAACCATATCCTGGGCTGCATCAAAAGAAGCATGGCCAGCAAGACAAGGGAGATGATTCTTCCTCTCTATTCTGCTATCATGAGGCCTCACCTGGAGTACTGCATCCAGCTCTGGAGTCTTTAGCACAAGAAGGACGTGGAGCTGTTATAGTGGACATATAGAGGACAGCCACTAAAATAGGCAAAAGGATGGACACATCTCCTGTGAGGTCAGGCTGAGAGAGTTGGGCTTGTTCAGACAAGGGAGATGATTCTTCCTCTCTATTCTGCTATCATGAGGCCTCACCTGGAGTACTGCATCCAGCTCTGGAGTCTTTAGCACAAGAAGGACGTGGAGCTGTTATAGTGGACATATAGAGGACAGCCACTAAAATAGGCAAAAGGATGGACACATCTCCTGTGAGGTCAGGCTGAGAGAGTTGGGCTTGTTCAGCCTGGAGAGGAGAAGGATGCAGGGAGTCCTTATTGCAGCTTTTTGGTATTTGAAGGGTGTGTATAAAAAAGATGGGAATAAACTTTTTAGCAGCACCTGTTGTAACTGGACAAGGGGTAATGGTTTTAACCTTGAAGACAGGAGATTCAGACCGGAGATAAGAAAGGCATTTTTTAGGAGAGGGTGGTGAACCACTGGAATAGGTTTCCCAGAGAGGTGGTAAATGCCCCGTCCATGGAAACATTTGAGGTCATCCTGGATGTGGCTCTGAGCAACCTGATCTGGTTGAAGATGTCCCTGGTCATTGAAGGGTGATTGGACTAGGTGACCTTTAAACATTCTTTCCAACCCAAACCATTCTGTTATTCTGTGATTCTATACTTCCATGATTCTGTGGTTCTATGACAGCAGAACAAGACCAACTGCTTCATGGAACTGATGCAATCTAGAAATGTTTTCCTGCCACAGTTAGAAGATCCACATATTTTTGTGGTTAACTGAACAAAACCACTATGGTTAAATATTGGTTTTGTGTAAGTACCATCAAGTTAAAGAGAAGCCAAGCCTAGAAGTGCTCTATGCAAAGGAATCCTGTTTTAGTAATATTTTGATTGCTAGTGTGTTTCTCAAAAATTCCAGGAAGGCATGTCTTGTGCCTTTTTCTGATTTGTTTTTAAAAAAGGACAACATAAATCAAACTAATAACAAACTACCTTAAGGCTGGGCAAGTGAACACAGTATTCTTTGATATTCTTTTCACGGGGTGTGGCCAAATTACATTTGCACCATTGTCTGTGGCCACTGGAAATATTTATATAAGCCAGTCTTCTTCTCTTTCTTCTTGTAATATATGTCTTGCATATATATTACAACCAAATCTTCAACCTAGCATTTGAGCTGAAAGGCATTGCTGTACAAATAAAATACATGCCATTTCAAAATTTACTCCATGCATCTTCAGTGATGAAATTTTTTACTCCCTGTGACTGTATTTTTCTTACAGCATTGTAATACTTCAACAAGAAATCCTTAAAATTGTTTTAATATTTGCTTCACTATTAAGAAAAAGAAGAAGTTTCTTTAAAAACATTAAATCAATCCCATACCCTCTGTGCTGGAATCTAATTTTGATAAATCTTTGAACGTTTGTCACACAATAATAGAAAAGTAATTATACTTTTCTGTAATGGTCTCAGTTAACAATGTAAATGATACCCATTAAGGTACATAAGGAGTCTTTCATTCTGATATGATCTGATACAGTTTATATAATTGTGTCACTTTTATTTACCTTTCGTGCTTCCAATCTATATTTATATTTGAAGAAGGTACTGCTGTAGATTGTTAAAATTTAATGAAGTGAACATGAAGGGATGAAATATTTCTGACTGGTATTGAGCAGTAATCTAGTTCTTCAAGGTCAGACATGGCAAAAGTCAGTGACACCATATGATTGTCTTTATTATTGATCTACTAATACAACAGCAACCCTGACCTTAGATCTCTCTCTGAAAATCAGAGACACTTTTTTTCCAAAAATGGATTGAAGTTTAGGCATTTCACTCTGATGTGAGACACTTGAATGGTTTAGGTATACCGAAAACTTTGTTAAAAGAAACAGATTCTAGACTCCAGTGAAGTCAAAGTGGCAGGTGCTGCTCTAGTCTATTAGTGTAAAATGATCTGTGATGAAAGCAGGAGCTAGTTATTTGTTTTTTAAAGCTGTTCCAGGAATAATTTTAATACTGATTCCTAAAGTCTCTACTGTATGCTGTCCTCAAGTCTATTACGACAGGTATCAGGTGACCTCTTATTTTTCTTTTCTTTCTGAAAAAAATTTCATTGCCATTCCTTCCTGTTGAGGCCGTAAGATTTTTCAGTAGTGCTAAGGAAACACATTTGTAAATGAATTCACCCTGTGGATACAGAGAAAATATCTGAAAAAGAAAAAAAAGTTTTTCTCAAAAAATATTTGCCTATAAAATAGTCCCTTCCCTGATCCTCAAATCTCACAAAAAGTAGTGGAATTTATTTTCATTCTGATTTTGAATATACAAAACCTTCAACAGCTTCTAAAATAGAAGATAATAAAATTGAATTTCTATTACTGGATGAAATCTTACCCTTCATTCTCTTTTTGCCTTTCAAACTTTCAGCCCTGTGAGTAAGTGCCACTGGGTTCAGTGTGGCACTGTCTCTGGTGCATCTAATGATCTATGGACGCAACCTGGATTCAGTGGCCCCCTCTGCTGCAAATACTGCACCATCTTATGAAAGTAAATGAGGAGCTCACTGTCTCCTAATGCCAAAGACTGCCAAGCTCCATATCCAGGGTGGAGCCTGGGGAACCATTTACAGGTTATGAAGGTTGTCTCGCACCAGTCTCAGTGCTGATGATTCCTAGAGAGGTAAAGAACTAGCACTAATACAGATCCCCAGTCTTATTTACATGAGGTCCTTAATCTTTTTTGTTTTAAAATGTGTGCATTTTTAAACTGAACAGTAGCACCTTCTCCCGGTATCTGTCTACTTATCCCCATGTATTTTGACATGGTTTCACGGTGCTTCACACAGCAGGATTCCTAATTGGTTTCAATGGGGATACAGAGACATAGTGCAGTGGAGCAGCGCAAAAATACACAAGCTGTCAAGAAAAATCTGCCTCCCTATAGCCACAGATGCTTGGTCCTGTATATGGACAAAAGTTGGAACACTGCTTTCTGGGTCTGCTAACAAATGAACAAAACCTAAACAAAGGCAGAGCCTATTAGCTTGGGCTGGAAGATAAATTAAGAGGGTCACATTTCCGTTTTGAATAATGGGCAGAAACCAGCTACATCGATATTTAGTGGCCAAGAACTTCAGAAAATTCTGTACTGCATGAAGCAGACATATCCTGAACATTTCCATAACAGAAGTGTTAAGAGCATTACATAAACATGTAATCTTAGAAATACACTTTTTACTCACAACTCCGTGATAACTGTTCCCCCTGGATATTTTCTTTTCATTCTTTCAGTTTATTTCTGGAAACAAAACCAGTCATCTTGTCAAAATCACTAGATTTTAGTTTTTTAAAGTTTAGTCCACCTGCTTATCTGAGAAGTGTAACTTTTCTGGTATGACTTGGCGAAAGGTAAGTATGGTACCAAATCCTATAACAGTGTTAATATAATGTTTTAAAATGTATTTTTCTTTGTACCTACATGTTTTCTAGTGAGACAAAATTATGTTCGGAAGTCAGAACCACTTTAACTTCAATATTTGTTTAAGTGTTATTCTGCCACTTTTAGTGGAATATTCTTTTACCAGAGAATTTCTTTGCCTTGGTATGTAAAAATTCGTGGAAGCCTACTTTAAACCGTTTGGCTAACATTAGCAATTTGGTTTTGTTTCCTTGTTTTCACGAGGTATTTACTCCCTTTAAGCTACAAACTACTTTGTATTTTGTTTGGTTTTTTATCCCATTTTCATGTAAAAAACATGCAATGCACTTTATTTTTTATTCAATTTTTAAATAAGGAATGAAATGGAAAAACTGGTATTTTGACAAGAACAAAAATGAATTATAATTGCTATATGTATTTTATTCTTTTAACATTTTCATTGTTTGATTGAATTTTCCTCTTTTTTGTACACATGCAAGCTGTCTTCCCTACATGTGATTTCATAATAAACTTTCGATTAGGTGCCTGAGTTACAAGAAACAAAGGAACTGTTACAACGGGAAAGGTTACCACAAAAGGAATTGAAGTCTTTCAGAAGCTTAGTGAAACAGAAACTTGATTACTTTCTACTAACTGTAAAATTATGTAAAACTGTGGGGAAACCTGTAGGGTAAATTTGAGTAGAATTTCTATTGCAGTGATCTTATATCAGTGCAACTTATTTTTCCCAGTGGGATATTTTTCTCCATATTTACCAGCATGATATCAAGAATGTGTTCTAGTTTTGGTGTTTCATTATATAAGACAAAGTTTGCATCTTCTGAAGATTTATTTTAATAAAAATTTGCTAATTCAGCACAGTAGGAGGAACAGAAATTTATGTTATAAATAAAACTGCATGCTATTTTTTAGAAGATATGTTTCTAGCAAAAATTGGTGACTGACATCATTGTCACGCTTATATGCACTTTTACCCTTGTTCTTTTACGTAAGGGAAACTACTGCTAAACGGATGGGTTACTTTGAATGTCTCAGGCCTCAAAGACCAAGTCCAATGTTTCCATAAGTCAGTCAAAGAGACCAAAAATATTTCTCAAAACAGAATTCCAGTTTTCCATCCAGCTATAATTCTTAATTTTTCTGCAGATGACAATAGCTGAAGCAAACTAGAGGTGATTTCTTCCATTTCACTAGTTAGGAGACTGCTTCTCACTCGTGGCAATAGCATCCTATATTATGTTGAAAGTACTTTTTTTTTTCCTCAGTCCCAAACTTGGGTAAGATCTATCTTGGGGTTTATTGTTTATAAAAGTTTTGTTATAACCTCCGTTCTTGGAAGAATTCCAGCCTTGCTATCACCCTCCTTTCACCTCCCATAGTGTATTATGCTATGTTTTAGGGTTCAGTATGTTCAGTAAGTACATACAAATGGTGCTGGATGCATGGAGCTGACCAAATAGAATGTCAACTTGACTTTTTTTTCCCCCCCTCTAGCTACAACATACTAGACAGGAATTGAACATGCCTAATGAATCAGATGATGGAAAAAAACTTTCTGTATCAACAAAATTCACAGACAAGTCTGATTAGAAAAACAATTTGAGCAAATTTTGCACAATTACATTTTGCCATATGAGAACATATTCTTGTTTCTAAATGGCTAAAATCAAATCCATAAAGCTTAAGATACTTTTTTTTTTTTTTTTAAATTACGCCCGTTAACTGGCTAAAGTGAAAGTTCCTGAACATGTCAATAAGTGAAGAATACATCATACTCTGAACTTGTAAGCAAGTTAAGAGCAAAAAAACTTCTAAAGGTCCTGCTGGGTTACCAGCAGAATGGCTGGTGTAGCTGTAGATTCTCAGAGAATGAGCAGTACAACAAATCTGAAGTTGTTTGTTAGTAATTTAATCTGACCTTTTCACATCAAGAAAACAATGTTAAGAGCAAAAAGACAACAGTGGTGTGTAAGTACATCCAGCCAATGGGACTCATGTTTTTAGACTGTTTAGTCACAAAAAATATGAACAGCAGGTCAAAATGTACTAAATCCAGTTTCTAACAAATGGGTTAAATTTGGTAAGAAATCTTTCCAATTCATTGTACTCCAGAAAAATTTTTGACATTAATTGGTCAACAAACACTGATCAACATTATTGATAAATAAATAATATGATAGGTAGACAGAAGACTTTAAAACAAAGAAACAGTATATATCTGTGTTTCTGTTAGATCAAAGATTAGCATAAAAACTAACTAAGGTTATGGGTGTATCCTTCTGCCTTACAATTCACTATTAATGTCAGCAACAATTCGCTTCTTCAGTTATTCTATCCTGGAAAAGTTTTTCTTACACTCTGTGTAAAAATTCGTGAAGAATCCAGTCTTCCTGGCAAGGTAAGAACTCATTACTTTGACGTCACCAGGAGGAAATTTCTTTACATAGTTATGTAGCAGGTAGGGCAAAAGAAAGAAACTGGTGGTTCCACTAACTCTTCCTCTTTAACATTCGCTGGAAGTCCTATAAATTGACATAATTCAAAATGTGCACTGCCAAGAATGTTGCTGTCTAACAAAGGTGAATTCTGTATAGTTTTGTAGATACTGTTGCATTTCACAAGATATATTTGCATAGGTCAGCAATTATTTCAGCTCATATACAGATATGATAGGAGACTGATAGGAACTAATTTTGTTCTCGTGGTTCATTTAGAAGATGATACACATATAGGTATGCATACAGTGTTGCATAAGACTTTTTTTTAACTTTACACGCCTAGTGCTTACCAGATGGTTCTGTCTAATATGTACGGAGAAAGAAATAGTACTCATTTATCTTAAGATTTTAAATACTGAAAAATAATACATGGAACAAGACCAATACTATTTTAACTGCAAATGCTAGGGACAGGTTTTAAATTTCTTTCATAGTATGCAGAACAATAGGATGTTCGTAATATGGACTGTGACTGTCACCACAGTATCAATTCTTTAATGATGTCTTCAATAGCAATCTTGCATATGACACAGTAAAATCCAGAAGCCCACAAAACAGAAGTAAGAAATGTTATCTCTCTACATGAAGCACCTAATTAAAAAATAGTTCCATACTACATGTGACAGTCCAGTCCTGAGAGGAACAGGGGCTCTGCATTTTCCAGACCCTATATGCCTGTAAGTTACACCATGCCATAACAATGCATTCAAAAATCCACGAGGCAATTTTTGTCTCAGCTACATTCAGATTCTACATTTGATGAAGCTCTACACCATCTCAGAGGGAATACACGATAATCAAGGCCAAGTTTTCACTTGTTTTTCAGTGCACAATATGAGTTTTGATACATGGTCACGGGTTAAAACTACGTGGCTGTTAAAACCAAAAGGGTTTCATGACGACAGGGTTTTGGATGGAAGGTAAACCCACCAAAACCTGCGCAGAATGGAGCTTAGCAGCTAGTTATGGCTTGAATTCAAGGCTTTGTGTGGCAAAGGAAAAAGGAACAGAGGTTTAAGGTAAAGGGGGTGAAAACAGAAAAGTTTTAATAGTGAAAAGCCCATAAATCAATCATCTTAAAGTTAAACAGGACTGGAAAAAGAGAGATATTGATAAATAGATAAATAGGCATATGCAAGTATAATACAGTCTCCCATCTCGACTCACATTTCCCGCTTAAAAACAAAGAACCTGCCATGCAGTCGCACCGCCAGTGGGGGGAAGGAAAGGAGTCTTTGTCCATCACCTCACAAAGACTTCAGTCCAAGAAATCTTCTCCTGGAGCAAACCTCCACGCAGTAACATAGTCCTTCTTCCTCCAGAGTAGCTGGGAGAAGACTTGAGTTTACCGAGGGCAAAATTCAAGGCTTCTGGCTCTCCCTGTCTGTGGAGCAGGATGCAGACCGGACCTTCAGGGAATGCCTGTGGGTTCCCCGCATTTGCGGAGGCTCTGTGCTGAGTGTCTGCAACCAGTTCGCGTTTCCCTTCGCCATTGGTATCTGTCCCATCCATGCAGGATCTGCGGGCGTACAGCCGGTTTCACCCCTTGCCAGGTTGAACTCAGTCCAAAGCCACCCCCGCCGGTAATTGGCAGAGTGGAAAGGTCTACCTGCTTCGCAGAAGGAGTCTTTTTACTGCTCCAGGAGTGTTGAGGTAACTGCAGATGTTCTTTTCTCTCTCCAGTGAAAAGTTCTCTCAGTCCAAGGAGTGGAAATTCCAAAGTGCTGTGGCTTGTCCAGAGAGGGAGTGTCTCAAAATGCCCTTTTTTATGCACTTGTTCATGGAGATGTGTCTGAATGTCGCTTCCCTTCCTAAAGGTCGCGAGAACTCTTTCCTGCATTTTGAGGGAAAGGAGAAGGAAAGAACAAGTGCCATTTTCAAACCGTCACATATGTAAAAAAAGATTTTGTGGCAAAAGTACATTAAAGTTACTCAGAAGGATACTAGAGCAAAATAAAGTGGATGGTATCATCTCTTTCAAGCTCCAGAAGAAAAGAAAGTTTTTCTAGCTTCTTGGTTATTTTTATATTCTGAGAACATTTGAGAAAAAAGAATCCCCAAAGTGTGTATCAGTTGCATTACCTAAACTTACGCTTTTCACTGTTGATCATCTTCAAAAGCTATGCCAAACTCCATTCCTCTGGGCATATGCAACTACACAAAAACGGACCACTCGAGTGTTTGCAGGCTTGACTTTATCTAGAGCACACTCCCAGCTGCTTCCACCCCCCTACTCCCCCCTTCCTCCCCCCGATATTGATGTTAAATCTAGAAAGCTATTAGACTACAGATATGGGGCAGAACTGACAGTAGAAGTTGTGACAAACCTATTACTGAGTTTCATTTTCAGAATTCTATGATCAGTGATAATTATGATAATTCTTGATTGTAGCCCCTGCTGAATCAGTGCAGATCACTGTTACTTACCAAACCTCATGGAAGATGAGACGGGGGCAAGTCACTAATTTTTAATGCCGCCTTTGAAGAAAGAAAAGCACCCAAACCCTGAGAACAAAACAAAACCAAAACGTCAGAGAAACTGAGTTGCTCTTAAATGGATTGACCACCCTCTCACTAATTAGCTCGCCTTAAGCCCCGCTTTTATTTCTATCCCATTTGTCAGTGTTGGTCTTTTAATTATCAAACGGTATCTAAGCCTTTTATATACTATTTTTAAGCTCTCAGCTCTGCCAAGCTGTATCACATATCTTTAAGCAAAGATAAAGAGCTCTTATAACGGACCTGTTAATCCTGCTAATTAGTCTACAGGTGATGCTTTTGATACTCTCCCTCCTTCCTAAACAGTTGTAAAAGTTGTCATCAGATCTTCCTCCTGCATTCTAAGGTACTCTCCATCTACATGGCCTCTGGCCCAAAACAAGGTAAAGCACCTATATCGTTCTTTGAACATTTCCGAAACACTGTGGGAGCAAGATAGAAGCTGCATATATCTACATACAAGCTGCTGTACTCTAAGATGAGGCATATGACTATCTTGAGAAAAATATCTTGCATGGCCTGGTGAAATTTGACCTCTGAAAAAATGAGGGCAAGAATTCATGGAATCCAGTGGGGAAGTAATTTCTTTACCTTTCATACTTTTAATTAGGCTGAGAAACTCTTTCAAGTTACATTTATAGAATGGGATTGATGTGCTAAACTCAAAAAAACAGCATAACCCTAGCTGCTTTGCAATGCATATCCATGCTCGTAAATAAAACCTGCAAACTACATTCAATCCAATTACTTAGGTGTCTGTGCCATCATTTCATTAGAGTCAATAGGACAGTGCTTCTGTCCAAGAGAGCTTGAACCATTCAAATCAGATTGTCTATGACCATGCACAAAACAGTGGGGGAAAAAAAAATCAGAGGTTATTGTGAACTTACATTGTTCCACTGTTTGGAATCATGCTGAGCTATACTAGTCAAAGTTCTTGTCTTATACTCTTATTTTCAAAAGGAAAAGCTAATATAAATAATGCAAAAATCATGGGCAAGAACAAGAGGACGGAGTAGGAATGACACTGGTTGCTACAAAACTGTCTTTGTGGGTTTGCATTTCTATGTGCATTTTAATCCCTGAACTAATTTTCATAAATAAATATAATAGGTAGTTTATTCAGAAGAAGCATATCTTGGGAAAGTATTTCAGAGGACATGGAGCAGAATCCGGAAAGCTTTACATGCAGACAGAAGTTTTACAAGAAGACAGCAGCATTTAATAAACCATGTTACCTTAATTCTATCTTTTCTCTTACCCCGTCTTTTGATACACGTGCTAAACACGAGGACTGCACTCTAGCTCCCATACCCAGAATTATATGAAAAAGGGATTAATCTTAATAAGCACAATAATTTTATAAAACTTTAAAGATGTCATTAAAGTTCTCTGTAGCTTTTGAAGCTCTGAGGGTATAAGTATACCATGAAGAATGATCAGGTTAGTTTGCAATTCATGGGAGAATTTTCAGAGGAAAAGGAGAGTTACTATGACAGCTATCTTTTTCTTGAGCTTCTTAGTAAAAGCATAGCATTGGTGGTTGATGCTTCTTGATTCCTTTCTCTATGCCAAATTTATCATTGGCTTCTAGAATCAGAATTCACACGTGGCCAGACAGATAATATATCTTCCTGAAGAGTCATCCTTTAAGAAAGCTCAAGGAATTGAAGTTCTTCTTCTCACTGGAATACACTATCTTTACCAGATGTGTATATTTCAGTGTATTCAACATGATATATTCATCATGTATACACATGATGACAGTTGATTTTTGTGGCTTGAAAATAAGTCTTAATGTCCCCCGACCCCCGTACATCTGCAAAGATTTTTAGAAGTTTAAACTTTGTTGGAGTTGCTTTTTATCCATTACTTTATCTGTGGAATTTAAGATTAAATATGAATACTTGCTGGTGCACACATTCATAATACCAACATATAAGATAAGGACATACAATGACATACAAGATCTGTACTCAGTTTCTGAAGGTTGATTAGTTTCACTTATATCAAAAGGACCAAAACATAGACCTTGAAAAACACAACTGTGCCCAAAACCAGGTCTTTTCAGCAGACTTAAAAGTCCCAGAAAGAACAGAAGGTAGTCATTGCAGCACTGTGGGTTTGGTTTTTTTTTTTTTTGGTCTTGTTTTGGTTTGGTTTGGGTTGGGTTTTTTTCTTGGACAAAGTTGTATTAAGAATTCAGATAATGTTCCAGGTGACAGTACTAACCAAAATGCCAATTGTGCTGATACATAGAGTCACATCAGTGTGTGTCACATCAGTGTAAGTCATAAGATATTAATGAATGAGTCTTAAACATCTACAGTAACAGTCCAGATCTATGAGTGATAAAATACGCTTCAATAATATAAATAGTAGATACTGTTGGTACTGCTTTCTGTGATACTGTAGATCCAAGAGTCTTACAGGAAAATCTTCCATTAGTAAAGAGTTTAAATATAAAGAAAAAGAATACAGTCCTTTTGTTCAGTCATCTCCTGTCTTCATACAAATCCTTGTCATCCCTTCTGCCTCTACATCCTATTTTATTTGTTATTTTTTTATTCCAGTTACTAAATAGTTTCACCAATTGTTATCTTCCAATTTTTTTTGCCTACACTACTCACATATGTATAAAAATATTTCAGTCGTTTGACTGTCTGCAATGAAATGTCAGTCTAATCAGTTAATAAAAAGGAGAACAAACTGTCTTTCCAGCTCCATCTCCTCAGTGCAGCTAGTAACTTCATACACTATCGTCATACCAAAACCACACAACTCCTTTTATCCCAGAATAAAAAATTCTACCTTACTTAGTCATCCTTGACATCATAATCTACAGTACCTCTCTCTTTTTCTGTTCTTGTACACCATTTCTAAGCCAAGGACGATTGGAATGATACGCAAGATATGGACAAAATGTAGGTGTGTACAAGGACATGATGATATTATTAATTTTACTGCGTGAATCCTGAATAATATTCCTTGAATTATTCTGAAGATCACCTTAACATTCAGTAATTTCTCCATTCTGAAATATTCAATCTTTATGCATTCAAATGGGATTATGGCAGTGTTCTGTTATTATTATAATGACAACAAAAAAGAAATCATATTTATCACAGACTTTTTCAGCATTTTACTCACATTTTGCACAGCAGCCACGAACAGACAGCATATGCTTCTGTTATGTAGACCCACTTCCCTGATCTTGTACCTCAGGGGTCAGTATTGGGCCCAACACTGTTTAATATATTTGTTGGCAACATGGACAGTGGGATTGAGTGCATCCTCAGCAAGTTTGTTGATGGCACCCAGCTTTGTGGTGAGGTTGACACACTGGAGGGAAGGGGTACAACCCAGAAGGACCTTGACAAGCTTCAGAGCTGGGCCCATGCAAGCCTCATGAAGTTTAAGAAGGCCAAGTGCAAGGTCCTGAATCTGGTCAGGGTAATCTCAAGTACAAATTTAGGCTGGGCGGTGAGTGGATTGAGGGTAGCTCTCTGTAGAAGTACAAGGGAGATCCTCCCCCTCTACTTTGCTGTGGTGAGACCTCACTTTGAGTGCTGCATTCATCTTTGGGACTCCTAATGTGAGAAAGACATGGACATGCTTGAGCTACTCCAGAGGAGGGCCATGAAGATGTTTGGAGGCTGGGCATCTCCCCAGTGAGAACAGGCTGAGACACTTGCGGTCGTTCAGCCTGGTGAAGAGGAAGTTCGAGGAAGACCTTATGGCAGCCTTCCAGTACTCAAAGAGAACCTACAGGTAAGAAGGACTTTTTATCAGGGAGTGTAGTGACAAAATGAAAGGCAATAGTTTCAAACTGAAAAAGGGTAGATTTAGATTAGATATTAGGAAGAAATTCTTTACTCTGAGGGTGGTGAGACATTAGAACAGGTTGCACAGAGACATTATGGATGATCCCTGCCAGGAAGTGTTCAAGACCAGGTTGGATGGGGCTTTGAGAAACCTGATCTAGCGGAAGGTGTTCCTGCTCATGGCAGGGTGTTAAAACTAGATGATCTTTATGGTCCCTTCCAATCCGAACGATTCTATGATTTTATGATCACATAAATCTGCTTTTGACATACATGACTTTTAAGTTTTCCACCTCTATGTTCTTCCTTCCATTGATATGATGTCTGTCTTCTCTTTCATTTCTACAGTAGCCCCTAGGTTTGGGTCATACTGATAATTTCTTCCTCTTATATAGACTTGAATTCCTTTATGTTCCCTTGTTATACCATATAATGCTTTATAGTATATTTAATTCTCTAGTCCAGAGTGTTGGAAATTTTAATTTTGTTGCTAGCCTTTTTCCACTGGCCAGGGTATTACAGTGCTGATTCACTGTACACATCAGTTTCCAAGCACGTAATTCAACCTTCTACTACATTCTACTGTATTCAGTTAAATGAACTGTATTCTTTCATTAGCTCTTTAAACCTCCATCCCTAGCGTCTCCATCATAACGTACCAGAGGTACACAGTCAAGATTGATATTTAAGTCACATCTTTGTCCAGGGACATTTACTGTTCCCTTTCCTTTCAATCCCACAGTATTTCCTAAAAAAACCCACTGGATTTTAGCATAGCTTTCAAGAAGAAAGGACAAAAACTGTATAGAGGATGTTAAACTTAGAGTATCCGCTCTGCTACCTATCATTTGTTGGCATTCTCTGATACCTTGAGATTGGCTGATGGACATTTTACTCAAATAAGATCTGGCACCAAATAGAGGGCTGATGGGGAAGCTGTGTGTCAAAGATGATCAACGGCAAATAGTCTCTAACGCTTCCATTTTGTGGGTGTCCTTTCTCACCAAATGACATTGTACCAGACAGAAGCTGGTAACTAGCAAGCAGAAGGAAAAAAAGTAAAAACTATATCCATCAAGAAAGAAAAGGACTCATCTATTTCTCCTTGGAGGCAAATTCTGTTTGCTAACAGATTTGTCCTTATCTATGTTTTCTGTCTCCTCTGAGGTATAATTTATCAATTAAACTAAAAACTTGTGAAATATATGATGTAACAATGATGCTGTATTTTATTTTCCCCTAACATTCTTCTAAATTAAAAATGAACAGATTCCTGCAAGTTTACTTCTATTCTAGATTATTCAGAACTCTCACAAAAATATTCTTCAATACACAGAATCGAGTAGGCTCATGAGTAGGTTATTCTTAGTGTTTTAGGAACACACGGCCAAGTTCAGAAGCATTAGCCACTGCTGACCTCAGAAGTACAGAAAAAAATTGTACACACACCCAATTTTCCCCTGCTTTAAAATTAGAAGATTAGTTTCCTTAAAATTTACTATTATGTGAGTTTGGCTATTTTCTATCATTGATTAGGTAATAGATTTCTGTCTCCCATAAGAGATTTACTTCAAGGCTTAGCATTACTGCAGGGTGGTTTTGACCAAAGGTTACCATTTAGTCTTCTCAGAAGGTCTTGAAGCAAGGCCTCTTCAGTTAGATGGATATACTCCAAGGGCATGAGATCCTTTCTTTTACAGTATTTCAGACACCTTTTGGCATAAGTGTCAGAGCCTGCAGCTCTGTTCTACTGGGTGAAGAGACAATACATCTCTTTTTGGTCCCTCTGTTTTGATGTCTTTGTACTTAAATAATATTTTGTGCTGCAAAGTAAAGGGAAAGGGAAAGGGAAAGGGAAAGGGAAAGGGAAAGGGAAAGGGAAAGGGAAAGGGAAAGGAGGAGAGGGGAGAAGGAGAAGGAGAAGGAGAAGGAGAAGGAGAAGGAGAAGGAGAAGGAGAAGGAGAAGGAGAAGGAGAAGGGGAAGGAGAAGGAGAAGGAGAAGGAAAAAAGGAAAAGGAGAAGGAAAAAAAGGAAAAGGAGAAGGAAAAAAGGAAAAGGAAAAGGAAAAAAGGAAAAGGAAAAGGAAAAGGAAAAGGAAAAGGAAAAGGAAAAGGAAAAGGAAAAGGAAAAGGAAAGGAAAAAAGGAAAAGGAAAAGGAAAGGAAAATGAAAAGGAAAAAAGGAAAAGGAAAAGGAAAAAAAGGAAAAGGCATATCAATTATAATCAGTTTAAATTTAAGTAACTCCCAGAAAATTGTATTAGAAATGTTATCATTAAAGTGGCCAAAATGAGGTCAATTTTTATCAATAACAGTAAAAATTTCTGAATGGTGAGGAAAAGAAATCAGTGTTAGAAACAAAGGCATAAATATTACACTTGTTCTTAAATGTACAATGATAATTGACTAAGATACGTGTAACTGACCAACTTCTTCCAAACTGGGAGCTGTTGTTCATTTCTCTTTATGGACCCAAATGTGATCAATCTTTTCTGGACTCATATAAACTGTTACCACACAGAGGATGTGAAAATGCCATTTTACTTCGCCAAATTAAGTGTCATGGAATCAAATTGTTCTTTCAGTTTTCATGGGTAAACATAAATTGCTGCTA
This sequence comes from Buceros rhinoceros silvestris, assembly GCF_000710305.1. NCBI lineage: Eukaryota > Metazoa > Chordata > Aves > Bucerotiformes > Bucerotidae > Buceros > Buceros rhinoceros. Next base: position 29,878 of record NW_010394602.1, read on the forward strand.
ATAGAATACGCTGGTTGAATTTCTAAATAACAAATGTCTTTGAGAAGCATTAGTACAAGAAAGAGGTTTATGACACTTGAGATGATTTACTGTATAAATATTTTCAAGTACTTGCTGCTTGGAAGGCTAATTTTTGGATGTAAAAATAAAGAAATGACAGAGTTCAACACTTAAGTAATTCAATTGCAATTACAGTCAAATAGACATTTGAACACACATAGTTTTGGGTACGAGATTGTAGCAGTTCTCAACTAGCACAGTGAAAAATGCTTCAATATACAAAACCAGATCAGATAGAAAATTAAGAATATATCCAAGTGGGATTTTTACAGTTTGAATTCTTGTTCATATTTACTGAATTACTCTCCTACTGTAACTAAAATAGTAAAAACACCCTTAGAAGTATTTAGAATCTAATTACTCAAAAGGAATGCACATATACAACACAGCCTTTACAAAATTAATGTATATGGATCATGTATATGTATAAGAATAACGTATATTAAGCTTACATGATTTTGGAAGCTGTTGCTAATATTTTCAGTTCTTAACAAGGAAATAAAACTAATATTTATTTCCCCACAAGAAACAGAAAGTAACATAAGACATTTTACATTTTAAGGAATTTTACAGACTACAGTTTACACACTCCATCACTTAGATAGAGCTTGGGGATGCTTGACTATTTGGATTTGCTGTTGCCATTTGGTAATGAAAACACAAGTCTTTATTTTATTTCTGAGATTTGATTTATACTAAAAGTGACATTTCACAACAGAGAATTTAATTCTTGGTTAAATGAATTTTAGAGAGTCACCTAAAGCACCATACATAAGGTAACTTGTCTTTTTGCTGCAGAGTTCTGTTCTAAACCCATCGGTCAAAGAAATCTGAACTTTAAGTTGTATTCACAAGAAGTGTAACTCACTAGTTATTTTCATGTGACTTAGAGTATATTTGTTATTAAATATAAGACCAAAATAAGTAAATAATAGTTAAAATACCACTCCTGAAAACATGAAAAGCATAAATTCATAAGCAATATAGACTTTCTTTTATGCTCAATTCATATATTCCACAGTAAAACCAGTCAAGACATTCATCTTTTTCCAATATACTTTTATCTGTATGCAGTTAACTCACCATAATTTCTATGCACCTTATGAAATGTGGCATTTACTAGGCCATGGATACAGTATGATAAGTCTAAACAGAAAGATATTTTAATAATGTCAGAAAATGAAGAGAACAATGTTTTAACTTCGGAGCATTTTATTTGACACAAATAGTATTTTTGTTTGATATAGTATTTTGGAATCTAAGACAAATTCTTTCAGTAAAACGGTTTTATCTTTTGCCCAAAGTTTTAAGTGTTTTCATCTTTGTCAAAACAAACCTTTTGCATTGCTCTGATGTTTATCTAACACTGGGAAACTATAACCAATGACAACATTCTCATTGACGTTATCTCTTAAATGGATATCAAAGAACAAAAATATTCTTTTTAATTTTATAATAGATTTTCAGTCATAGGTCCAGGGTTCTGCTCATATAGTCTGTTAGTTCTAAACCTTACCAATCACTTTTCCTTATGACACAATTTCGCTGTTATGTGCTGGCTATACCTTTTGTTTAGATATGTCTTAGTGATGGGACAGGATGTTCATTGTAAAAGAATACTTTGATCAAATGTTCTGATTACTGACAAGTTGAAAAAATTCTTTAGAGGCAGGTGATAAAGAGAAAGGAAATATATTCTAAATGGCAGTGATGGGGTAAAGGGAGTAAAAAATGAAGAAGTTCAAGCCTATTTACTGTTACGGTCATAATAGATACTTTTGACTAGAGAAAAAATAAAAAAATAATTGCACAGTTTTAATCAGGTTATTGAAAGAAAACAGCCGCAGCTATAAATTGACATTTAACCTGAAAATGGGATACTGAATTTCTAGTGACAATTATTGCTGGAGCATCAGATATGAAGAAGTCTTTCCCCATCTTTCTGCCACTTGTAATAAAGAATCAGGATATGGTCATTTCTTGAACCATTTAAAATACTTGAAAAATGTAAAGATTTGTGCAATGAAACAGAAAATCTGAGCATGAAGACTTTGAGAGGAGTAGAGCGGAGAAAGCTTAACAGCATCTACACACTTGGCACAAACACAGTCCCTGATATTCTTTGAGCCTTTTTGGAAGTCTGAGCAAATTAACTGGCATTGCAATGAATTCATACACTTGCAATAACACTTCTAAAACTGATAGGCTAATGGCTGCACCCTTCACATTTCTGCTTTCTGCCTTTCTAGTTGGAAGTAATGGATATAGGAGGACACAATGACTTTGAACCTAACATTGACCAAGACTGTCTCATAGCCTTAATTAACAGATAGGAAGGTCATGAGTGCACAGGTTTACCTCTGATTGTGAAGGTGTCACCGATGAACTCTTAGAACTTCTTCTTCTCTACCTCTCTCCCTTACTACTCTCTCTCCTGCTCATTTAACATATTGTGAAGAAATTATGTGTCTGATTATAGTAACTAAATTCACAATTGTTAATACCACTGAAAGTGGTACTGTGTAATTTATATAGATCATTAGTAACCGCTGAAGCTGTTAAGAAAAGACATCATTAATTCTCTAATACCATGTCATACAGTGAAGGTACTGTGAAATGTAAATAATCAGAAGTTATTTGCAAATTAAATCCTGCTCATATGTTTTAGAATCTGCTGCGTATCTTCAAGGGTCCTGACGTATTCATTTTCTGGGGTCTGACATTTGAATTTATTAATTTTCATTATATTAAAAATAGTATAGTATTCACAAAAGAACAAGGATGGGCAGTAAAAGTACAGTGAGATGCTTTAATTAATGTTAGGCTAACCTTGGGAAAAGCAAGAAATGTTGGTTTTCTCTGATGAGAGTGAGTTTAGTCTCCAGATCCAGAGACAAGCAATTATGATTTGTTTCCTAAAAAAAGGGAAATTTATAAAAAAAAAAAAATTAGTCTTCTTCCATCAGCATCTGCAAAATATGAACTGATACTGAATTTCACTGACACAGTAATAAAAGTCCTGATCCTAAATCTGTAGAAACCAATAACAGGATTGATTCAGGCACTACCTGTGAGCTTTCATCACTGTAAATGTTATGCCAGTTGCTCCTTTCCCACCAAAGAAAGATTTCTAAGACATAAGACACAAACTCTGAGTGGATGACAACCACTTGGTTTTTCTTGTACCTAGGAAGAGAACCCTATAAATATCAGCAAACCCTACTTTGCTTGCTTGCTTTTTCTTTTTTTAATACTCTTTCTTTGTCTAACAATGACTAGACAAAAAATATGATAGCAATTTCTTAAAAATAGTTGGAATTGACTAACATTTGACAAGATTCCTTTCCTGCTTTTATACATAATTTTAGTACAGCGATCTTATTTTCATTAGTTGCATACAAATCGCTTTAACTGGACTGGGTTATTGAGTCTTTATAAGAAAGTTATTTAGCTAATTTTATCATCATAATTGGAAACTGATCTTTTCTGAAAAACTCAGGAAGATGTACATCAGATCTTGACTATTGTCTGCTCAAAAGAAATTTCGTATCAGACTGTGTACAGATTTTTGTTGTATTCCTTCTATTCATGCTGTAGCAATTTTCATTATCTGTATTTTACCTTGTAAATGGCATCAGGCCACTATTTTACATGGCGTAAAAAGATGGATGCTAGTAAGAAGCAGGGGAAAACATAACAGTAGAAAAGGATAGTCTTGGTAGTTTCAGTGGTCAAAAATTTCACAGTAACAGGTAGGAATATGACCATTGCTAGAGAGTAGCTGATGCTTTAATCTTGGTGCTGTTCCAGTATGTTCAGTTCTCTGTTGCTACGGTAATAAATAATTTTTATTCAAGTGACATTTTGAACTCCTGTGTCAAGGCACTTTCTGAAATTTGTTATTCATATCCATTCATAACCTTAATGTCGACCACTGCATATGGAATCTTACAATTACAGCTGCAGAATCACCATCTAAAACTGAGGAGATGTTCACTGCCTAGTAATTATTTCTTCCAAAGTTTTAACAGATTCTTTCTCAAATTGTCTATAAATCATTTTTAACACATTGAATAGAACAATAAAAGCTGAGTTGCCTTTTAGTTTGCAATAAAACTGCTGCTATTCAGAGGAACATTAATCTATGACATCCTAATATACAACATATAATTTGTGTTAATCTTCAGGCATTTAAACCACTACAAACTGCTCAAACTGTGTAGTCATAACCAGCTATTAATCTAGCGGAGAAATGGTTGTCGACTCAACTGGAACCCTCAAGACAGAGTAAGTGAAAAAATTCATCAGGCTACCCCCCCATCATTAGAGAAGATAATCTTATTTCTGGGAAAAGGGAAAGAATACGAAAGCTGAAATGAGATTTGACTGTCACCATGCTCTGGCAAGAATTTGAGTAAAGATGGCTAGATGAGGCAAGCAGAGTATAACCATGACTATCATGGCCACAGTGATCATGAGGTAATAGAGTTTTCAATTCTTGAAGAACTAGGAAAGAGGGTCAGTAGAGCTGTCACCTTGGATTTCTTGAGGGTAGACTTTGACCTGTTTAGGAGATTGGTTGGTAGAGTACATTGGGAGGCAGCCCAGAAGGGTAAAGGAGTCCAGGAAGGCTGGACAATCCTTAATAAGGAAATCTTTAAGGCTCAGGAGCAGTTTGTCCCAGTGTGCCATAAGATGAGCTGGCGGGGTAGAAGACCGGAGTGACTGAATAGAGAGCTTTGCGTGCAATTCAGGAAGAAAAGGAAAGTCTATGGCCTGTGAAAGAAGGGGCAGGACACTCAGGAAGGCTATAAGGATTTTGCCAGGCTGTGCAGAGACAAAATTGGAAAGGCTAAAGCCCAGCTAGAACTTAGTCTGGCAACTGTCATGAAACACAATAAAAGTTTCTATAAATATATCAACAACAAAAAGAGGGCTAAGGAGAATCTCCATCATTTGCTGGTTGCGGGGGGAAACATAGTGACCAAGGATGAGGAAAAGGCTGAGGTACTGAATGCTGCCTTTGCCTCAGTCTGTAATGATAAGATCAGATCACTGAGTGCATGGCTCTTTGAACCAGAAGACAGAGACAGGGAGCAGAATGAAGGCCCCATAATACAAGAGGGAACAGCTGGTGAACTGTTGGACCGCTTAGACGTACAATAAATGTACAAGTCTAGGGGACCAGATGGGATCCACCCAAGGGTATAGAGGGAGCTGGTGGAAGTGCTCACCAGGCCACTTGCCATCACTGACCAGCAGTCCAGGCTAACAGGGGAGGTCCCAGTCAACTGGAGGTTAGTCAGTGTGACACCCATCAACAAGAAGGGCTGGAAGGAGGACCCAGCAAGACACAGGCCTGTCAGTCCGATCTTCGTGCCAGGGAAAGTTATGAGCAGATCATCTGGAGTGCTGTCACACTGCAAGTACAGGACAACCAGGTGATCAGGTCCAGTCAGCATGGCCTTATTAGACGCAAGTCCTATTTGATCAACTTGATCACCTTCTATGACAAGGTGACCTGCTTAGTGGATGAGGGAAGAGCTGTGAATGGTGTCTACCTGTACTTTAGTAAAGCTTTTGGCACTGTTTGCCACAGCATTCTCCTGGAGAAACTGGCTGCTCATGGCTCAGATGAGTGTACTCTTTGCTGGATGAAAAACTGTCTGGATGGCTGGACCCAGAGAGTGGTGGTGAATGGACTTAAATCCAGTTGGCGGCCAGTCACAAGTAGTGTTCCTTGGGGCTCTGTATTGGGTTTTGTCTTCCTTAATATCTTTATCAATGACGTGGATGAGGGGATTGAGTGCACCCTCAGTAAGTTTGCAGGTGACACCAAGCTGAGCTGTTATGTCAGTCCTCTACAGAGGGATCTGGACAGGCTGGATCAATGGACTGAGGCCACTTGTATGAGGTTCAACAAGACCAAGTGCTGGGTCCTGCAAACA
>NW_010394602.1:36139-41430 GCF_000710305.1 Buceros rhinoceros silvestris
GAGACAGAGAGGCTTGGTCAGTAGCTGATTGGAGGAGAGTGCACTTGAAACCAATCCAAGTAGGGCACGTAGAATAAACAAGTACTAGAAGATTATAAAGCATTGTGATAAGAGAGAACACGGTGCAGGGGGCAGTGCACAGTTGCTGCACTTGTATTTCAGTAAAGGCTTTGTGTGCACACAAGCTGTTGTCGCGTTGTCTATCCCAACCGATCACGACAACTGGTGCCCACCACAACTGGTGATCCTAACAGTTGGGGAGAGACCCCCCCAACAGACCAGCAGGAGGAGGAAAGTGATTGTCCCCCTGTACTGTGCACTGATGAGGTCACACCTTGAGTACTGTGTCCAGTTTTGGACCATGCACTTCAAGAAGGACATTGAGGTGCTGGAGCTAGTCCAGAGAAGGTCAACAAAGCTAGTGAAGGGTCTAGAGAGCAAGTCTTATGAGGAGCAGCTGAGGGAACTGGAATTGTTCACCTAGAGAAGAGGAGGCTCGGGTGAGACCTCACCACTTGCTGGAAGTACCTGAAAGGAGGTTGTAGCGAGGTTGGAGTTGGTCTCTTATCGCATGTAACAAGTGACAGGATGAGAGGACATGGCCTCAAGTTACGCCAGGGGAAATTTAGATTGGATGTTAGGAAAGATTTCTTTGCAGAGCAGGTTGTCAAGCATTGGAACAGGCTGTCCAGGGAGGTGGTGGAGTCCCCATTCCTGACAGTATTTAAAAGCCCTATGGATGTGGTGCTGAGAGAAATGGTTTAGGGACCCTAGCAGTGCAGGGTGAACAATTGAATTCAGTGATCTTTAAGGTCTCTTCCAAGCAAATGATTCTGTGTGATTCTGTGATTAAATGGCTCTGCTATATAATATGAATTACTTTTATCTTGCTAAATTTTGGGTTGCTTGAAGAAATAATTAAAAAGTGCCTCTCAGAACAAAGCCTGAAATTATAGATATTTTGTACCATTTATTTTCAGCACATAAAATACACAAGTGTTTTATATATATATATGTATGTTGTGTATTTACAATTAATATTGCACAAGTGTGTACATATAACATATATTAGTTATGGGCTCATACACACACAAACATATATAATATTTGATGAAATATTCTGAAACCTTGGAAAGAATATTTCAATGTGAAATGTGGAAATACAAGTATTGACTGTTTACCTAATGTGATCTTTTCTTCCTAGTCAATGTAACTAGAACAGCAGTGATCTTGAAGCCCAGACATTACAGGACAGCTTAATCCAGAGGATTTTCTGTTTTAATTTTTTTGTTTAAATTGATAGTATGATTATGGTGACACATGGTCACTGATTTTGTTAGGGTAATAGTACATAAACATAGTTAATAAGTGCCTGACAGAAGAAGTGATCATCATCATCCTTCTGCAGAACCTGTAAACATATTTGTCCTTTTGTATATGTATTGCTTTTCAGGCATCACATCAGATTTTTTTTCACATCACACTTTGTCTAAACACCTCTCCATCAAGTAGTTTGTCTCCATGAGACTTTCAAAGCTAATGTACAAGAACTCTAATCCTATAAAGATACATGTTTACTAAATCTAATTAATATGAATTATTAATAACTCCATTGACTGATCCTGGAAATCTGCAGAACTGGGACGATGAATGGCAAGTTTATGAGTAGCTTCGTCTCTGCAGTGCAGCACTGAGCCCAGTGATACATAGTCCTTGTGAAGGACTTTAAACAGAAAAATGTGGTAACTTACTACATAAAACATAATCTTTTTGGTATATGTGTGCTAAGATTTTCAATGTACGAGGATACAAATACCTGGAAGTAAAATGCTTACGCAAGTAATTTTGTCCTTATTTCATAGTTTCGCTAGTGCTCAACAGGAATATAATATAATACAGATATTAAAACTAATTTTACACTACATTCTATCATGCACGGTAAATTGAAATATTACATTAACTAAACAAATTCGTGGTGCCATAAATCAAAGCATACTAAGTAAATCACAGTTAGTGAAAACAGAATTATAATTCCATCACAGTGATTAAGCAGAGTCTAGAAATAGTAAGATTTATCATATTTAATGGACAGCGTATGATTATGAAAGATAGAGTTTGGTGTTCCGTGTTTTTTTTTTTTCTTCTTCTGAATTGCATATATAGTGCTTTTTAGTAATTTTCATGCTACTACAAGGAAATATCAAAATTAAGGAAGACCTTTTTAAGGTTTGGGGTTTTTTTTCAGATTTATTACAAAACAGGTTATTGTACAATGCTGAAAACAATGTAATAGAATCTTATTCACATAAAGGAGATGAAAGAAAACTGTTACTGAACAAGTGATGTTTACATTGAGTGTGTTCTGCCTGTACTGTAAGCAGGACTACTTTGTGTTCTGTAAAACAAACATAACACAATAGGCATATGAGAGAACACACCGTATAATAAGTGTATGAAACAAAACAATATCCCATGAGGTACATTTCTGTGTATGTTAAAATTCTCAGAGATGACAGCCTGTTGCACTCGACTGAGCAGCATACTGATAGGAGTTTCTGAACCATTTTAGGTCATTGTACGGAAGTCTTTACTGAGGGTATGTTAATAACGGAGAGTTCGTCCAAATGAATCAGCCAAGTTGAACATTTTAGTGGGACTACCCAACAGTATACTCATTCATCAAAGTTTTTTCAACGAAATTTATATAAAGGTATTTAAATATGCTATTTAAATGGGCTAAACATGGAGTTGTTACTGTAATTTTTTATCATTCTCTTCTGTACAAAAATATTCTCCCATAGAGGACTGAGGAATACTAGGGGATTGAGGTACACATATTATAATGCAAAAAACTGAATTATGACATGTTGACATATTAGGTTATGACATACAATGCTTTTATTTTCAGACTTTCTAAAACAGAAATGACAGGAAATCTGCTCGCTTGTCAGGTTGGCTTCAATTAGTCTCTGGAGTCATGTATTAAAATTTTAGTTTGAAGTGTTCAGAAAGACATTACTTGTAAGGTTTTTGAGTTGTCCTATTACTTCAGGTAAGCATATTGTCATACTCTTAATTTTTAGATACTTTTCAGTTGCTACAAGCTCTTACAACATTAACCATAGTCATCTCCTTAAAATAGTTAGATGTGTGTGTCAAGATCTTCCTGAAAAGTTTTAGGGCTCAATGTTCTCCCTGTTTTCTGTATTTCCTCTGTATTCTATTTGACTCATTTGTGTGCCCTCCTAGCACAACTGAAGAATGTCCAATCTTTCTTTATTTAAAAGCTGTTTTTACTGTCTTAGAATTGTGCCACACTTTAATTATTAAAATTAAACTATTCATTGTTAGGTACTGACCTTACAGAAAATTATATTTAGTCAATGAAATCTTGTAATTTTTTAGAGCAGGATTATGGGAAGTAACTTTGCTTTCTCTACATTACTGCTAACATTTAGTTAGTAAATTTAAATATCATTAGGATTAAGACTTGAAATTTGGCATATGGAGAGGAAGTTGCCTTTCGGTAGCTCCCCTCTGCAAAAAATCTGTTGACATTTGTAAATTATAAGACTCTGAATATTCTGTTTGCAAATACCTATTAGAAATTTGCCATGGCAGCACAGCTGACTTCTCAAAAAGGTTCTCTTTCCTGTAAGGCAGTAATTAAGTGAACTCCTTTTTCAGGTTCTAATTTTGCCAACCAGGAACAACTGACACATCAGGTGCAGGAATGTAGACATGCAAATCTCTCTCCTAAGAAAATCTCAAAGGCTTTTGCCTGGTTTATAGCCACATGAGGAAAAAGAGAAAGCCACTTGGCTGGAATACAGAAGGGTGATGCTCTGGCCGTGGCATGGGAGTGCCAAAAGGAGATGGGACACTATGAGCGAGGGCATAAGAGGACATATTTGATGAACATCAAACAAGGAAACAAGAGTCTCGATAACTACATATTATCACAGAATTGCTGAAGCTGGAAGGTATCTCTACATAATATTCAGGGATTATATAGTCTTTATATGATCTTTAAAATAATACCCAATTTTAATATAATACTCTATAATCTTCATTATCCTTTTCTGAACTTGAGGATGTCCACGTCTCTCTTGTACTGCGGAGGCCAGAATGGGGCACAGCACCCAGATGTGTCTTACCAGAGCTGAGCAGAGAGCCTTCCCTCTGCTCCCTTGACCTGCCTTGACCTGTTGGCAGCTTTTTGCCTAATGCAGTCCATATTGTGGTTTAAACCCACCCAGACAGCAACTACGCACCATGCAGTGTAGCTGCACTCATTCCTAGCACCCTCTGATGCTATAGTGAGGAGAAGAAAATAATAAAAGGTTGGAGGGTCAAGACAAGGAAGGGGAGGGCTTACTCTCCAATTATGGTTATGGCCAAAGAACTGACTTGGCTTGAGGAAACCACAAAATTTAATTTGAACAACAAAGCCAACACCAATTTACCAATCAAATCAGAGCAGGTTAATGAGAAATAGAACCAGATCTTAAAGACCCCTTCCCCTGCCACTACCCTTTCCTCTTCATGGGCTCTCAGTCATAAATCAGACTGAGTGGCAGTTAGATTTCCAAAAAATTGAACTGCATATTTGTTTCTATTCTGTTTGGGAATTGATGCTTTTGCTATTTATAAGTAAGGGTACATTGAATAATAAATCTAACATTTATAATGAATTTCTCACTAATATCAACAATATTACAAACTTCTGATTTCTTTGTAACAGTGTGTGACAGATGCATTACCCCTGTTAGAACTAGCTGAATTTTGGTCCACGCAGATGCTCAGCAAGTAGGCCTAAGCAATGTAAATTCTACTCTGTAAGGCTGTTAGTGAGAACACAGCACTGAAACAAGTAGAAAAAAGTTTGGCTGGAGACTGGGCTGATAAGCGGCTGAAACTGCATGAACACAGCGGAAAACCTGCGTACAAATCAACCACTTTTTCCTATAAAAATTTGCAGCCATCAGAGCTGATTAAGCTATCCCTCCATAATACCTGGCAGCACAGTCGTGGTTTCTCCTTGCATAGAGACACCTGCCCAGGTTACTCCTCGGTACTGAGCAAACCCTCACCTGACATCTGACATCTGTTGGTTGGTAAGTGACATTTTTTTGCGTGCTTGTAATTTTTAAGATACGTATAGGAAGCTTACAGGATAATCTTTGTATCCCATACAAATTTAAGAGTAATAAATAGTAGAGTACAGAACACCAGTCCATCTGTCATCATCATCATAGCCTGGCTTCGCGGATGAAGATTTGGGAAGAGCT
>NW_010394603.1:0-6877 GCF_000710305.1 Buceros rhinoceros silvestris
GGTTCCTCCATGTTGAACCCAGGACAGGATGTTAGGGGAGGCAGTGTCAAACATGAGCTTTGTTCTGTGTATTGAAGGATGGTGCATTGATATCAAAACCATAAGACCAATTAATTTTATCAACTTTTACAAAACTTAACTTACCGTAAGAACTTTGTTTCATAGGACACCTTCACACTTTTTTTTATTATGAATTATAGATACAGACAGAGAGTTCTGTCACACCCCAATTACCTCATTTCCAGCCAACTACTCACAACTGCATCTGTGACTGAATTAGAAAATATCTTGCAGGTTAATGAGATCTCTGTAAAGTACACAGGGGCTGGGCAAGGGAAACCACAGTTTTTTCTATATGTAATGCAACTACATTTAACCCATAAAAACCCCAGTAATGGGGGTTTCTTTTAGATAGTCTATGGTTTTTAGAACAACTCATGAATTACTTTTCCTATCTCTAACTCACAGTACCCCTAATTTAGATGTTGTCTTTGGGATGAAAAATGCAGCTATTCCCCTTTCAGAGGAACTGTAATGACAGAATGATAGTACATTTGAGAAGAAGTGTAAAAGCTGTAAGTACCAAGTATTTATGATCTTTATGTACTTGCATATATAAAAAAACCTTTCCAAAGAAAACAGTATCATTTTACCTGGAAGCACTCATAGGACAGAAGAATAAGAAGATTGAATTAACTTTCTATAATTACTCTGGGAAATATTCTCTTCATTTCTTTCACAGTTAAAGAAGAAAAAGAAAGAAAAGAAAAATAGAGAATTGGAACACTGAGCTTTTTATATGGAAAGTTCAAGAAAAAACTTCATTTTAAAGTACCAAAATGGATTAAAACCATAGCATTCCCATTATGGAAGAATATTATTAGAATGAAAATATATGCAGTGAAGATTTTTTTTCTTTCTGAACTTGAGTGACATCCTTTCTACAGTGATGTTAGAATGACAAGAAATGGAATCACAGAATAGATTGGGTTGGAAGGGACCTTTAAAGGTCATCTAGTCCAACACAACACACACAGCCCACCACTCATGACATGAGCAGGGACACCACCATCAACTAGATCAGATTACTCAAAGCTCTGTCAAATCTGACCTTGAAAGTTTCCAGGGATGGGGCATCCACCACCTCTTCTCCGAGCAACTTATTCCAATGTCTCACCATGCTCAGTGTAAAAAATCTCTTCCTCATATCTAGTCTAAATGCACCCTCTTTTAGTTTAAAACCATTGGTCCTTGTCCTGTCGATACAGGTCCTACTAAAAAGTTTGTCTCCATCTTTCTTACAAGGCTCCTTACAAGCTTTTCCTCAGAAGACAGCTATTCTATCACTCAATCATTTTTGTGGTCCTCCTCTGTGCCCACTCAAAAAACAGGTCCAATTCTTTCTTGTGCTGAGAATTCCAGAGTTGGGCACAGTATTCCAGGTGAGGTCTCACCAGAGCTGAGTTGAGGGAGAGAATCACCTCTCTTGACCTACATGTGTGTTTTGATGCAGCCCAAGATATGGTTGGTCTTCTCATTGATGGCTAATGTCCAGCTTGTCATCCACCAATACCCCAAGTCGTCCTCTGCAGGGCTCCTCTCAATCACTTCATCTCCCAGCCTGTATTGATACTGGGGATTGGCCTGACTCAGATGCAGGGCCTTGCACTTAGCCTTGTGAACCTCATGAGAGTCACATAGGTCCGCTTCTTCAGCTTCTCCAGGTCCCTCTGGATAGCATCCTGTCCCTCTGGCATGTCAACTGCACCACTCAGCGTGGTGTCATCAACACAGGTAGTAATTAATCAATTACTGTCTTTTTTTTTAACCAAATACCTTATGACTAAAGAGCTTGAATAAAAACCCTACAAGAGACGACATGTGACATCTTACAATGTCTAATTCGTGTACAGTTTTTATGACAAGAGATAATAGGTTAATGTAATGCAATAGAGACATTCTTTTCCTTCTACAATATCTGTGTTGTCCATCCATTTTAGTTCAATGTTCAGATTTCTTATTGAGCTCACTTGAATTTTTCACAAAAATGAGTCGTCCATTTATGGTTTACTGGTCTATTCTTTTCTGTTATTAAACAAATGTTAGTTGTAGATTATATATTTCTACAGGAAAACTATATATACAAGAAAAAATCAAACTAAGTAAATATTCAGTTTTGCCTTTACTGTTCACAAAAATAAATGCATAATGACTTGGACTGAGAATACTACTTTAATTTCTTTCCTGATGTTACGTGTTTTTATTACTGCTGGTTATATTTTTTCCTGAGTAGGCAGATTTACATTTTAAAATGCAAGCCTAAAAAGCCTTTTATTCATATCATCTGTTCATAATAATCATCAAATCCGAAAGGATACTGATCTCAAGTTACCATTGAAAGTGGGTAAAGGTTTCTTGCGAAAGTTAGTTTCTTATTATCTGAGCAAGTCCTTAAAAATGGAACTTAACAATGTTTGGTATGATGCTCATTATGTTGATAAGATGACCACTAATTTATTTTTCTACCAAGCAAATTTACATAGAATTGATAACTAGAAATCCCAACTGAAAACATGCACACTAAATGCATAATTAATTATTTCCAGCCTAACGGAATTGTGATTGCTGTGTGTAACAATGGGAGATGTAGGACCTGTACCTTTGTTCATTTTCTTTTATTCCTATGAAACCGCATTTTTTGATGCTACAATTAATAACACATTTATCTAGAGTAGTCTAATGGCAGCTATAATCTAAGGAAGCATTTGAAAATGGATGATTAATTAGATACAGCAGCAATATACTTCCTCTTGCTTAGCTGCACTACTTACTGAAAGTCAGAAATGAATGACAGAAAATCTACTGTGGCATTTTTAATCTAATAGGGGGTTCCCTCATGGATAAGGAAAAGTAGATATGAAAAATAAACCCTTCTGTTAAGTTGTGATCCAAATATAGATCATTTATTCAACAGCTATAATTTATAAACAAACAATTAAACTTCTAAGTACAGAAAATACTAGTTTACCAAGGAAAAGGATATGTAGAAAGATTCAGATATTTTGACCAAGTCATGTACAGATTAGCTTCTGAAGAACCTACAGTCTGTGAGCATCCCCTCCAGGAAGGTACATTATTGCATTATAGTTATAGTCAGAGATAGTGAAATTCAGAGAGCTCCATCTCTTTTTCTGAGAAAACTTATTCTGAAGACCTGCATTCTCTTAGAAACTTTTGCGTTCTCTAAATAAAACAGCTACCCAAATCTTGGTGAACCCTTTCCAGATGTTTAATTTGTCCTTGTCAGAAGAAATGCTGTTGTCATTCCAAATGTTTCACTGTTTGGGCAGACACTCTAAAAAGCCTCTTATTGACAGTGGTTCTAATATTTTCTCTGCACACAACCAGATAAGAAAAAAAATAATTTTTCATGAATTCTAAATCATTATTCCAGTGCATCTATTTCCTCTAAAACTATGCAAGCAGTCTCATTCTTACATTACAGTGGTATCTGGTTTAAATGTGAAACATCTCTGTGTTGTCATGGTTCTAAGGCGCAACAAAATACACATTATCTCAGAGATTAAAGAGAACAATACACATTATCATTTGAATATGTTGGTGCACAATGACAAATAAAGGTGTTTTATCTAGTAAATTTTAAATTGCTTTTTCTACATAGAATTTAATACCGAAACGCTTTTTCTAAAGACTAATAGTTGTTATAATATTTCTTGGATTATTTGCTTCTTAGAACTAAACCAGGGAATAAAAAATAATGAAAATAAAAATCTCTAAAATCCAATTTGGAAAGTTCAAATACTGTTTTGTTTTGACATTCTGATGTTAGCTGAAAAAAAAAAAAGAGGAAATTTCATTGACATTTCTCAACTTGCAAACGAGTTCATCAGGAGGAGCATTCAGTTCAAGTTTTATTACAATCAAGAATTACTGTTCCACTATGGCTCTGAAAAACAGCCAAAAGACAACCTGACTTTCAGCATCAAAGATCAGGTCATGGCTATTCGTATACCGAACCTTGTGCATCACCATTCACTCAGATTAACCATTTACTTTCTCCTGTTACTATTTTATGAACAACACCAAATCCATATTTGCATCAAGAATGTTTTCTCATCAATCACATTTATCACTTGTCAATCAACTGATTACAGCTTTCACTAAGATAAGTTTAATTTAGAACTGTTTTCTATTCATAAATTGTGTTGTTACAATGTCAGGTGCAAGGTCCAGAATCTTCATGACACAAGACTACTAGGCATCGTGCAATTCCATGATAAAATTCTACTCCACAGATATCTATACCTGAGGCAGCTATTTAGCAGATATAGTTTGAGAAAGCAAAAAAACTACACTTGAACCACCAACACAATAACCTCACAATACTCTATTAGGAACCGAGAGACAGCATTTTAATTTGAAACGTAAAAGCATTAAGCCTAATCTCTCTGTTATGAGGAAGTATTAACCTTAGATATTCATGGATATTGAGATCATTATCACATGAGAAATTTCTGACTCCTGCAGAAATTTAAGATTTTCATTTCAACATCCTCGCTTAGTAAAGAGGTCTTTATCATCATCCTCTGTTTAACAGATATTTGAGCAAACAAAATGCTGTTGTAATTAAACAAACATCTCAGTTAGTTACAATCGAAGATTTAAAACATCTCAGAGAAATAGAACAGAAATTATCATTTTGACTGCATTAACCCTGGTACTCTTTCTGGTTGTGGTTTCAAAAGCCTCAGAAAAGATAGGTGCCGAGGTGTACAACTCTAACTTTGAGGTAAAACTTAAGGTATCTTACTACTGCTCTTATACCATTTTAGGCATCTGTGAAAATGCAAAAACAGAAAATGATAAAAGAATGAGAAATAATTTGTTTACCTTTGTAGACTAAGATTCAAGAATTAATGTTTGTCTTTAAAATATATGAACAAGCTAGGTAATATAAAATTATATAGCTGGAGTTTCCCAGATATAAACTACTATTTGATATTCAGACATAAAGTAATACAAAATAAAGGAAAAAAATTAAACAACAACCCATAAATAACTGTAAGCATAGACTTGCTTACAGATATTTTCCAGGAAGATAACTTGCAATATTTACATTGTTCTGTATTCCATCAGCAAGAGGTAATGGAAAGGGGAAAATGTTGGCTTTGTTTAAGCTATAAGCATAAACTATACCAGCTGGTGCGGTCTGTTGGGAACTGAAATGTGGGTCAGCACGTTGCATCATCAGCACTTCTCTTCTTTAGCAAATCCACCTGCTTGAGTAAACACACAGTATGGGGCCCCAGTGTAACAAATTACATTATTAAAAAGACAACTTTCCAAATTTGTGGCCTACTTAGTTTCTTATTCCAGATAACATTAGCCCTCCTTGAATAAAGGTATTATTTTGTAACTAGATCCAGTGAGCTCAAAAGTTCTTTAATCATAGTATAAAGTAAAAAAAATAACAACAATATGGCTATAGATCAGGAAAAAAGGTCAACAGAATATGTATTTAATTTACCTAGATGTTACTTTCTCCTGAGATAATTGACAATTACTTTACTCTCCTGAAGAGAGTCTGGAATAGATGTTGAAAGCTTAGTTAAAAGTTCTTTCACACAGTAAGCATTCTAGTAACCTTTACTATATCTAGAGTTTAGCTTACTGTGTAGACACAAACACCTGAGATGTGACCTATATTAACATGCTGTAAATAATTATGCATGTAGTTTTCCTGCTCTGTCTTGGAAAATGTCTAATTCCAGGGGAATCAATTCTTCTTCATCTGAAAGGACAGGCCTTTCAAAAACAGAGATCCACACCAAAATAAAAATAAAAACAGACCACATGCAGTCATAGTAATCGGAAGCAGATGAGATAAGCTAAATATAGCATGAGCATAATGAAAACTAAAATACTTCATAAGAATATGAAAGTCAAACCTCTTTGGAATAAACCGGTGTGAGTTGCCTTCAATGAAAGCTCTTGATGTTTAGAAGGGTAGTTCCAGATCTATGTCTTGTGAATTAATCAGCATATTCATATTTTGGAAAGGTTATAAAAAGCATAATGTTGGCTGAACATTAATTTGTGAAAAAAAGTCACTGCTTTCCAGGAAATGAACTGTTTTGTATTGGAAGAAAATGCATTTTAAATGTTAATGAACAATTTAGAAGCTATTGAAAATATTCCTGCAATATTTCTGTGTTTTTTTGGTTTTGTTTTTTTTTTTGCATTTGAATTTGCATGTTTATGTCTAAAATCCATGTTGATTGATGCTGAAACTATTCAACAGAAAATGTAACAAAAAATTTCTTCTATTGTACGATACTGTAGTGCATAGTTTTAGCTACATGGCAAATATTAACCATCAGTTTTCTGGAGGTATTTTAGAAGGGCAGCCTCAAAGATCCTTCTGATTAGTATATACATATATAAAACAAGTAGACTTTATGATTCCTTTTCTAAAGAGTTACAGGGAAATTTTTTCTTAGATTATGCTAAGAAACACATAGGAATTATGTATCTCTGAATTCATTATACACTAAGATTGTTGGGCTTTTTAAACCCAAAATATCAACAAGTAAACCCTTATTAAAACTGACAGAGAAATTAAAACAAAGATTGAATTTAAGAGGGGTTTTCACTGCTGTGAACCGGCCATTCACATTCCAGAGCTGAGAGTTAGAAAACTGCACTGTGAGGATGACCTTTAGAAGCTGTGAGGATAACATGAAACTGTTTAAAGACAGCATGAACTGATGTTTGCAAATCTTGATGCTACCATATTTAAGTGGTATGTCTACACCTTCTGAGAAATGGAATAGCAGGTATGAGTCCTAGAAGACTG
>NW_010394603.1:6968-10644 GCF_000710305.1 Buceros rhinoceros silvestris
TGATTAGATCCCCCAGGATTCTGCTGTTTGAGTTCAACAAACAAAATTTTTTCAACCTTTCTTCATACATCATGTTTTCCAAACCTCCAGTAATCTCAGTTGCTATTTGAAAAATCCTATCAAGTTTTTCAACTTCTTGCTTTTCTTGAGAAGAAAAGCATGACACAATATCAAATGCAACTTAACAAGTTTAGAGTAGAGGGGGGATAATTACATCTCCGGGTCTACTGACTGTTCTCTTGCTGATACATCTCAGAACATGGTTTTATTTTGTTGCTGGAATGGCACACTACCAATTTATGGTTTTTATATGATCCGTGTGTAACAAAACCAAGTGAAATGTCCCCCATCAAAGGATAAGCTTTTCGCAAATAATAATTTTTTTTTTTAAAGTACATATTACCAAATTTCAGCGCTGATTAGAATATTATCCAAACATCTCTAATCTTACTTTGGAGACTAGAAATCAAATGTTTAATTGCTTAAACATTGTCATCTCTTCTTGCAAAGTATACATATATAATTATACCTGACCAACAATTAATCTAACCAGAGCACACGCATAGGGAAAATCCCTTATTGTTTTACCACTGATATGTGTCTGCAAAGTACTGCTTAGGGCATCAAGAGATTTGAAAGCTTTGTTAGCAACTGATACCTAGATCATAACCTGTGAGAAAAAATATGTACTTTCTTCTGAAGTGTTTTGTAACAGCTAGGTGAAGAATTCCTTATGAATAATTTGGTTAGCAGTATTACCCATTTCTGTTGGAAAATAATTCATTAACTGATCACAACTTTTATTTTTATTTATACATAATTTTAAGTCTATGCAAATATTTTAGCAAATTGCATCTCAGCCCCAAACTTTTTGAGGAAAAATTGGCTTACCTGTCAAATGTTTGTCTATTCAGCGTGACATATAGTATAGGTCACAATGTATTTTGCTTGTCCTCCTGACTGGAGAAGTTAAGCATCTAAAATAACCAGTATTATTTACTGCTGCATATTTCTATCTTCTGATGTGATTGAGACTTCCCCACATACAGTGTAACTGGGCGCCAATCGAATGGCAATAAAGAGGATTTTTATCTTCTGCAAAGAGCATGGCTAAAAACTGGTATTTTTTCCACAAGTACAAAACAAATCCCATCTCTGTTCAGTCAGCAAATATTGACTGATCAAAAATTGCAACATTAAATGTAATTCTAATATGCACAATGAAAATTTAATTACAAGCCGAAACAAGTGACTGACAAGAATCACTCTGCAAACTTCTATGAACCAGGTTGATCCAATTTGGGAAAACATATAGCTATTTCAATACCATACTGAAGAATCTTATTTTAATCCACAGGAATTCACTGAAAGACCTGTGTCAAAAAAAAAAAAAAAAAAAAGAAGTAGCTATGCTAAGGCACATGGGGGACCGGATGGTGACCTGAGACAGCTAGCATGGCTTCACCAAGGACAAGTCTTGCCTGATCTCTAGGTTAGTGGCCTTCTACAATGAAGTGACTGTATTGGTGGACAAGGGAAGAGCTACGGATGCCATCTGTCTGGGTTTCTGTAGGGCCTTTGACATGGTCTCCAACATTTTTCTCTCTAAATTGGAGCAGTATGGATTTGATGGGTGGACTGTTTGGTGGATAATGAATTGGGTGGCTGTTCACATCCAGAGTGTAGTGATCAACAGCTCGATGTCCAGATGGAGATCAGTTAAAAGTGGTGACCTCCAGGGGTCCATACTGGGATCAGTGCTATTCAATATTGATTAAAAATTGATCAATGACATAGACAGTTGGATTGAGCGTGCCCTCAGCAAGTTTGAAGATGACACCAAGCTGAGTGGTGCAGTTGACACACCAGAGGGATAGGATGCCATCCAGAGGCACACCTGGACAAGATGGCAAAGTGGGCCCATGTGAACCTCATGAGGTTCATCAAGGTCAAGTATAAGGTCCTATACCTGGGCTGGGGCAATCCCTGGCATCAGTCCAGGCTGGGAGATGAAGGGATTGGGCAGAGCCCTGTAGAAAAGGACTTGAGGCTGCTGGTGGATGAAATGCTGGACTTAACCTGGCAATGTGTTCTCGCAGCCCAGAAAGCCAATAATATCTTGGGCTGAATCAAAAAAAAAGTGGTCAGCAGGTCAGGGAAGGTGATCTGACTGTTTTCTTCCACTCTGATGAGACCTTATCTGGATTACGGTGTTCAGCTCTGAAGTCCTCAGCACAAGGACACACACCTGTTGGAGAGAGTCCAGAAGAAGCCACAAAAATGATCAGTGGGCTGGAACGCTTGTGCTATGAGGACAGGCTGAGAGACTTGGGGATGTTAAGCCTGGAGAAGAGAAGGCTTTAGGGAAACTTATTGCAGCCTTTCAGTACTTAAGGAAAGCTTATAAGAAAGATAGGGACGATCTTTTTAAGAAGGCCTGTTGTGACAAGTGGTAATGGTTTTAAACTAGAAAAGGGAAGATTTAGACTAGATAAAAGGAAGACATTTTTTACAGTGAGGGTGGTGAAACACTGGAACATGTTGCCCAGAGAGGTGGTAGATCACCCTCTATAGAAACATTCCAGGTCAGGCACTGAGCAACCTGATGTAGTTGAAGATATCCCTGCTTATGACAAGGGGGTTGTACCAGATGATCTTTGAATGTCCCTTTCAACTGAAAATTACTTTATTATTGTATGACAAAATTACTTCAATTATGTTGGCCATACCCTGCCAAACTCCAGCAGAAGATCTCTCGCAACGGCCACTGTTTGAAAGAACTAGAAGGTAGCAAAAGCAACAGCTGCCCTCAGGGGAGATTTATCTCCTCTGAGAGCTAAACAAAATTCAAGCTGGGGAAGCAATGGAAGGCTTTTAAGAGGCCAGTTATGGATATGGACAAAGGAATACACCAGCAGGGTAGAGATAAGGGGGGAACGAAAATTAACTTAATTCAAAACCAATGAGAACCACAAATTATCACTGAAATTTGAGTAGGACAGAAAGAAAAGAGAGAACAGTGTATATATATCTCTTTATATATACATATATATAAACAGGTGTATATATATATCTTCCTTCCACTTCATCCACATCCCCAATTACTACAAGCTCTCACACAGGGTCCGTGCTGGAGGGAGGTGGGGAAAGGAATAAACGTGGAATGAGGGAAACACAGTTCAGTTCCAAGCTGAATTCTTTGGGACAAACTTATTTTGCAATACAGGTGCCTCTGAGGTGGCTGCAAAATGTAAAAGTCACTGTTTTTCCTGGGGATGCCTTGGCTGTCTCTCCCTGGCTGCAAAACTTGAGAGCTACTGAGTCTACAGAGGACGTTCTGGGATTTCCACATTCCAGCATTCCACATTCCACATTCCAGGGCCTACATTCTTGGTGCTTGAATCCTTTTTCCTTCCCCTCACCAGCAGCTGCTCTCTCTTCTGCATCTCTTTTTCTCCTGGTGACTCGTCTTACCACCCCCAACAGCAGTCAGTGAAGTCAAAAGTTTATCTACTGCATGGAAGATCTTTTACTGTCCCAGGCTGAGGTGACTGCTTCCAAAAGTTCCCTCTTTTCCTCCTGCTTAAACTGAAAAGTGCGCGCCAACTGAACCAACATGGTTTTTGGTTTTTTATGTGTTTATTCAGAGGCGGTGATTGACATGATTTGGCTCCAG
>NW_010394604.1:0-932 GCF_000710305.1 Buceros rhinoceros silvestris
AGCCAGGGCATTGTGTCCGTGACTGTCGATGGTCACGTTATACACCAAATGTGGAAAAAATGAATTCGGGAAACAGCAGAGGGGTCCCTCGCAGAGGACGGGGCCGAGGGACCCCTCGTCCAAAGATGTGGGCCCCGCAACCACCTCGCTTCGGCAATGGCTTCTTAGGAGTCCCACAGGTGGCGCAAGTTCAAGCGGACCTCAATCAGGAATGGAACCCGTGGCAAGTACAGGAGACGGAACTACTCCCAGACCGCCACCAATGGGGGTAAACCCTCTAGTATGTTTAACAATGGGTGTCACACAAAGGCCTCTAGTTACTGTATATATTACCTCTGGGGAATGTGAACAAACACAGGTGATAACGTTGCATGCCTTAATTGATACCGAAGCGGATGTTACAGTCATTAGATCTGACATGTGGCCTGAGTCATGGCAGAAAGTTACGGGCCCTTCACTTCAAGGTGTAGGGGTCCTGCAGTCTGCATATCTGTCGCAGCAGTTTGTGATGCTGACTATTTACGATGATGATGGCACACCTTTGCATGCAAGTGTGCGGCCAACAATCATGAGCATTCCACAGAATTTAATTGGACGAGACGCCCTTAGTCAGTGGTCAATCCGTCTTACGACATCTACATCGGATTTTTAATAGGGGCCGCTGACGTGGTATTTCCTATACCTCCTGTGAAGCTCACCTGGTTGGACGATGACCCGGTATGGGTGGAACAGTGGCCCCTATCGGCCAAGCACCTAGCTCAAGCTCATAAATTGGTGCAAGCAGAACTTGATGCTGGACATTTAGAAGAATCTACTAGTCCTTGGAACACACCTATTTTTGTAATACCTAAAAAGGTTACTGGGAAATGGCGGCTTTTGCACGATCTCAGGGCTGTCAATAACCAAATGATGGACATGGGGCCTCAACAACC
>NW_010394604.1:1006-1224 GCF_000710305.1 Buceros rhinoceros silvestris
TTGACATCAAGGGTTGTTTTTTCATTATACCATTGCATCCACAAGATCGAGTGCGTTTTGCTTTTTCTCTACTACCCATTAACTTGTCTGGCCCTTCACTCAGGTATCAATGGACAGTTTTACCACAGGGTATGAAGAACTCTCCAACAATATGCCAAAGGTATGTGGCAAATGTGATACAACCTATTCGTACGGCCTATCCACAGGTTCCCATTCTA
>NW_010394605.1:0-200 GCF_000710305.1 Buceros rhinoceros silvestris
AACGACACTCGGAGGGTCCTGTCCCTGCTCACTGCCGGGGGCTTGCACCTGGTCACTTTGAAAGGTCCCTTCCCACCCAAAGCGTTGGGCGGTTCAGTGCTTCTCCAAGGCGCGCAGCCCCTTCCCCTTGGCCTCCCAATAGAATGGGCTCTGGGAGGGGAGGGGAGGGGGAAGGGCCGGAGGGCCTCGTAGCGGCTAGG
>NW_010394605.1:438-961 GCF_000710305.1 Buceros rhinoceros silvestris
TTGGGGCTGGCCCCTGCAAGCCTCCCATCGCTCCTTCCCTGTGGCCAGGCAGCGCTGGCTGAGCCCTGCCCACGCTCCCCTGCTCAGCTCCTGCCTCTTCTTCCCTTTTGCCACTGTGGGCACACTGGTGGCACCAGGGGGGCTACCCCCAACCCAGACCCTTTCCCCGCACACCCCCAGCCGTCTCCTAGCCCCTGCCAGCTTCCAGAAAAGCCCACGGACACAGTGGCTTGTCCCACAGCCAGACCCACACACTGCTTCGCTGCAACCTCCTGGTCTCCAAGTGTCGGTGCCTCCTCACGTGTGTGCCAAGCCCAGGGGGGTGACCACGGGCTCCCAGCCGCCTGTGCCCCCTGCTCCATCCCAGAGCCCGAGCAGAGCAGAGGCCTCTTCCTCCAGCCACCCCCTGGGCTCCCTCTCACCGGCCCCAGCATCCAGGGCTGCTCCCATGGGCTGCGCAGGAGGGGCGAGGGCAGGGGACTCACCGTGGCCTCTGTCGCTCACCCTGGGCTGCCACAGCTTA
>NW_010394605.1:2039-2505 GCF_000710305.1 Buceros rhinoceros silvestris
TGGTCTTTTGTGCGTCTCTGTCCCAGCCCGTCGTCAGGCGCTGCCCGTGCCCTCAGGTGGGGTGTGCCACGAACCTTTAACAGTCTGGTCGTGAGAGCTGTCAGTTCTTGGTCACAGAATTACGACACAACGCTGTCAAACGCATGTGTTTGCTCTTTATTTCGTTCACACACAGAAGGTTAATAAGGGAAGAGAAAGAGAAAGAGAGGGAAGGAGGGAGTGAGAGAGAGAGAGAGAGAGAAACACCACCACGGAGAATCAGCATCCTGAAAGTCCGTCTTACAGGTGGACGTCCCCACATGGATCGGTGCGGTGACCCCTTTGTTGTCCACGTCCCCACCTTTTCTTAGAGGCCTTTTGCATAAGCCCCTCCTTCCGTGCTCCTCCAGCACACCTGCGCTGAGGACTTTTGGGGGTCTTCGGATGGTCATAAGGCGTTGCCCTTAATCTTCCTATGCATAACCTT
>NW_010394606.1:0-23757 GCF_000710305.1 Buceros rhinoceros silvestris
ATTAATTTAGAAAGAAATAAAATAATTAACTTTCTGAGAAAGACATGAATAGCATCACCAGAGATGTCCAGGGTCCTTCCAGACACCCAACTGCCACCACAAAGGATGCAGGGTCTTGTGTCACATCTGCTAGCCCTGTGTGGCCATCTCAGGTACCTGGGACACCCCTGGTGGCATCAGACAGCTCAGTTCAGGTAGCTTTGTCAAGTCCCTGCAGCTCTTCCTGGGGCACAGAAACTGGAGAACCAAGCGAGGAAGAATTAAAAAAAAAAGGACCAGAGATGATGGATAAACACAAATTCAAGGTGAGGGAAGTGGAAGGAGATACAGATCAAAGTGTCCTCTCACTCCCTGAAGCATCTTCCTGCTGTCCACCACGGCTGAGCCTGGGGATGCGGTAGGCCAAGGGAGAGCCCTGGGGGTAGCAAGAATCTTTTAAAACCAAGCATCTTTCTCCAGGATGCGTGCTCAGGTTGCGGTATGGCAGTGAGAAGACCTCGTGACTCCGGGGAGCACCTCACAGAAATAGTGTAAATAAAAGGAGAGCAGTGCAACTGGAAGTGAAGCAAAGGGGTTCTGGAGAAGACAATTCTCCTACCTCTGCAACTCTTTGCTTTCCCACTCTCTGTGAGCACGGGAGGATGGACCCTCCTAAAACCCCTCCTGTCCATCCCCAAATGCCTTGGCCATGGTGAAACTCCCACCTCTACAGCCCAGTGGCCTGAGGAAGCCCAACCTTCATCCCATCGTTCCTCACATCCCTGATTCCCACAGGGGAAAAGAGAAGCAGAGACAGGGAAGGGGACTGGGGACAGGACCTCCCTTTCCCCAGCAGGGGGTCTTTTCCTATCTGAAGCAGATTAGATCTGGACAGAGTTGGGGAGGGGTTTGCCGGAGGGTGCAGTGATACCTGATGCAGTGAGAAGGAAGTGGTGGCCTCGGTGACAGCAACAGGCTGTGAGATATGGGGTCACACTCTGTCCCCGGAGCAATCCCAGCCCTCTGCAATGCACAGATGGCTCCTTTCCGTCATCTGACCTCATTGTTTAATCTGACCTGATCCGGTGCTCTAATCTAACAGCCATTTTAATTACCACGATGAAGCTGGGATTGTTTCCCTGGGCTCCACTCCGAATTCCTTCCCCATGAGGGCACGCACACAGCCCGGATGCTCTCCATCCAAGGCAACATCCTTGGCTGACTCCTTCATGAAGACTGCATGGGGGCTGCTCCTGGTTCACGTAGAAGAGATGCTGCTGCTCGCAGCCATCACCCTTCTCTGCAATAAATGGAATTTTCCATTTATTCCAAATCAGCAGAAGTTTCTCCTGTAGTTGCTACCAGTGGTCCTGGAGACATAACACCTCCCAGCCACCTGTCCCGAGGGTTTCTAAGACTTTGGGCAAGTTTTGATCAATGTTTCTGTAGTATTTGGGGAGCCTTTTAAAAAGAGCTGGTGGTTAGGGTTAGGTTAGCCTTGGGTTCAAATCGTGACTCTGCCGAAGAGACCCTGTACATGACTTTGGTCAAGTCCTTTAGTCTTGGTGGCAGCACCTAAACTGTAGGAAGTTTTTCCCAGTTCCCTGCTCTTCATTTTGTTCTGGTTGTGCTCTGGCTCTCTGTTCAGACAAAGGCAGCCACAAATGATCCCCAGCCCATCATGGGAAGGTAGCAGATAGCATAGCCCCCAGGGAAGCTGCAGTGGAATCCAGTTGCCTGTCCGCAGATTAAGAACTTGCCTCAGTTCTCCCTCTGTGAAGGTCTCAGCCCAGCCTTTCCAGACCTAAATCCATGGTTAATGCAACAAAGAAGAGATGGGCAAGCACAAAAGGCTTGCAGGCACCGATGAGTCCCAAAGAACTGCTCCCAAATCAGGTCTCAGCCCACTCTGTAGCAGTTGTAGTGGTGCTGCCTGTACCCAGGCAAGTACAACCCTACGCGCACACACACATCCCTCCATATCGCCAGAAAGGCTTTATTTCACAACCCCCCTCCTGCCCACAGCCTCCGAGGCTGGGAAGGGACCTGAAAAGGTCATGCAGTCCATTACGTGCCCCCAAGGCAGGATCAGCTCTCCTATGGCCCCACTGACAGATGTTTGTGTAACCTGCCCTTAAAGACCTCCTGTAAAGGAAGGCCCACATCCTCCCCCCAGCTATCTACTTCTCGTCTCTCTGGGGTAACTCAGAGGGTTTTCCCACGCTGTCTGAATTGTTTTGCATTACCCCAAGCTACAGAAAACTGCTCTCAGGGAGGGCAGTTGCTGCAGCTCTTTTCCCAGACTGAGCAAATAGAAACAATTTGCTAATACCTTTGCAGTGAGGAAAAAACCTATTCCAGGCCGGTTTTGCCTCACATCAGCACACAGCCCTTAATTCACCACCCTGTCAGAATCTAGGAGAGAATGTGGCTCTGCCAGGACCTGCCTGGCAGCAGAAGTGGTCCCAGCTTTGCTCTGTTCCCTGCAATCTGATGGTGAGATGTGAGAATAAAGTGTTACTTCTTTTCTGTCCCTACTCCAGGCTAATCTGGGATCCCCTCATTCAGCTGCCTTGTTCCACACGCTTTGCCTTACTATGGTCTCCTCAAGTCTTCTGTTTCGATAAACTTTGCCTCCACATCTCTCTGCATGTCTTGCTGGAAGGGTACCAACAGCTGTTCCATGCTTCTCAAGGAATAGCCCCCAGGTGAAGGTGGACGTTGCACAGAGAAGGTTCAGATTCCCAAACACCTTGGAGTTCTCCATCCTCTCTCCTTCCACCATGGATAATTCACTCTCATTATCCTCTAAGATTTAAGAGGTTGGCAATTGGTGAGCAAATCTTTAGGCTCAGACTGATGGCTGGTGAAAAACCCTCTGGCCAAGGTTTGAGATGACACTTTGTTATCTTGGTGTTTATCCCCATCTGCAGTGTTTGCCACCTCAGGGACAGCATCTCCTCAACCCCTAGTTTAGGTTTTGCCACTACCTATTTCAAGGAGACTGCTGAGACCACGACCATGACATTTATCTGGCTTCTGATGGAGAAGCTGTCATATTTTCTTGGGTTTTTTCTCTGCAATCAACTGTGCTAAAGCTGCGATGTAATTCTGAGAATCCCGCGATGCATCGTTGTTGAGGCAACTGGGACTTAATCTCAGAAGTGTATACTTATCATCAGACTGAAAGACTTGGCAAAATACCAATTCTTCTGTTTCCTACGGTATTACATTGACTTTCTTGCTGAAACAATTTTCACTTCAATATCCTACCAGCGAAAGTGTTCTTAGGAACCTTTTAAGAACTGATTAAAGTTTGGGGATTGTTCTGTAACACAATCACTGTTTTGCAGGGATTGGTGCTCTGCCAGGGCTGGCTCTGCCCTGGGCATTCAGAGGTCTCGTGCGTCTGGGACCAGGTTCTTTCAAGTGTAGATGGATTTCATCTGCAGAAGGGATTTTGTCCCCCTTCTTCATCTCTCAGCCCTATAGCACGGTTTGCATCTCAGGTGGGCTCAGCAAGATGCCAGCTGTGCTTGCAGAGCGGTTAAATTCACGGCTTCATAGAATCATAGATTCTATGGATTTGGGTTGGAAGGAACCTTTAAAGGTCATCTAGTCCAAACCCCTGCAGGGAGCAGGGACATCTGCACCCAGAACAGGGGGCTCAGAGCCCCAAACAACCTGACCTGGGATGGTGCCAGGGGTGGGGCTGCTCCCACCTCTCTGGGCAACCCGGGCCAGGGACTCACCGCCCTCAGTGTAAAACATTTCTTCTTTATTTCAAGTCTGAATCTCCCTCTTTTAGCTTAAACACATCACCCCTTGACCTGTCACAACAGCCCTTGCTAAAATGACTGAACCCCTTTTCTCCTCACAGGCCTGCTACTGCCGTGCCAGCCAGGCACGTTCCCTGCACATGGGCAAGAGCCACTGGGCTTCTGCTCCTCCCTCTGAATAATTCACAACCACAGTGACCTCAAATCATCTCCTAACCCTCAGCAAATGTTTTCCTCTGCTCGGCCACATCCATCTCGTTGAACTGTATCTGCTCTCACATTGTGGTGTTCACGTTCTTCAAAGAGCTGAAAGTCGTTATCCTATCTTTGCCTTAGTCATAATTTGGCCAGGACTTACACATTTCTTTCTCCTTTTATTTTCTAATCTGTCCTCTCAAGTCTCTCTTCAGGAGACCGGTCTCACAGGCTGCTTGGGTTTCTCTGTTTGTCTTGGACCAGGAACAACTTTTTGAAATCCTAATAATGTAGATTTTGCAAAGCTAGCTGTGAAGCAAGAGACTTTCACACTCAACAAGCTCTTGGGTGGCAAAGTGCCACGGGACAGCTGTTGGACTGAAAAGGGATTAGCAGAGCTAAGTGGATGCCCTTGAGCCGCATACCCCTGGTCCTTTTGATCTCTCTTCTCCAGAGGAGCCACTGATGTGGGCTAGGATGTCCCACCCTGATCCAAATTAGCCGGCAGGATCATAGCACAGATCTTGGCAAGAATCTCCTGTGAAAACTGATGAAGAGCACGTCACGGGGCTGTGTAACGGGGGAGGGCAGTGTATGGTCTCTAGACCCTAAGCTGCAGGACCAGTTTCTGCTGGAGAACCATGTCTTTTCCTGGGGCTGGGAGAGGGAGGATGAGACTGGGATACGGGTACATGGTATGTCAGCTGATGGCGTGCTATGGTCTCGCTCCTTGTCAATCATCATCCTCACAACATACAATCACGGCTCATGCCAGCCTGCTGAGTCTGGCTGGTGGACTGTTGGAGGGAAAGATGTGTAGGAGAGAAGGAGAGAGTCAGTGCTGCAAGTCTATCTCAGTATGAGTGAGAGATGGTGCGTCTGAGCAATGACTGGTGGAACAATACGGGAAGAAGGCTCTTCTCACTTTGGGACAAGGCCAGGTCAGACCCCAGGGGAGTTAGTGGAGTTAAACTGAGGCACTACAGCCTTTGGGGCTCGGGTTATCGTTTCAGGCTGCCTGTGAGGATATTGGTGCATTCTGTCCTTGCAAACTGAAACCTCTTGTTACTTGCTGCAACTTCCATCGAGTTTGGAACAAATGAGAAGCTGAAATGAGAGCAAATAGTACCTGGAGGTCCTCCCTCTTACCTCTTTTGGCAGCAGTGGCACTGGGAAGAAGTCATGCAGTCTTGGCATGGTCATGCCATGGGTGTCAGGACACCAAGAGCAAGTACATGCTTTCTGTGTTGGCTTACACTCACCAAAAAGATATTAAAAACCAGCATTTCCGTAGACACCATTTGTCTCCTAACCGTTGTAAAAACAAAGCAGGGCACTGCGATCCTGAGGGAACAGCCAAGGCAGGGTCATGGGATACCAGGAATCCTGCTCTTGGCTCATTGCAGATTTGTGTTGAGCCTTCAGCCAGCTCCACCGCTCCTCTCCATTACTCCCACTGCCTTTTGTGCCATTACAGTAGAGGTTCACGGGAGGGTTTCTCTGTGGGCGTACGTGGGTGCCCGCGTGTGTGCGCAACATGCTGAGGTCTCTCGGTACAATGGCAATATAAATTATACCGTGTCAAATTCTTGGAGTGGTGGTGTTGGGAGAGTTTCCTCCCTCAGAGACTTTGCAAAATAGCTACCTGTGAAATTAAATTAAACATTGCTTCTCTTGGGGTTTAAACAATACACTCCCTCTAGCTTGGCTAAGAGTTTCTTTATACTATATTACTTTATAGATTAATACAGTGCAGGAAATTAATTACCTTTTTTTCAGTAAGACTTCTTTTCTTGCAGATTTTAGATTTTCAATTTACAGAGAAATCTTAGGGGATACCGCAGGAAATCCCACGTATGTGAGGAATGTAACCTTCAGATCTGGTTCCTGGTACCTGGTCTGCTCTGCTGTTCGGATCTGCTCTGCCTCCCCCAGCTGATAAGAGCGCTGCCGGGTCTGCCTGCCACGCTCATTCAATTACTCTTGACGCTGTCTTTTGTCTCTGATGGGCCCTGGACAGGCATAAACCAAAGCTGTCACGTCCTGCAGAGCCCTGGTTTGGCCTGGAGCGCAGAGATCTCTGAACTCTGCCTTGTTGCAACCTTTTGTTATGGGCAGGAGAGGTGTGGGGTAGAAACTCGGATGCCTCTTCTGCCTCGTCCCCCAGCCTCACACCCTAATCTTGAAGGATGAGGTTTTGCAGCACTGTTAGTCAGAGCTCATCTGGTGGTCCAGGGAGTGCAGCTGGGAGGGGAAGAGCAAAGCAGGATTAAGATCTGATCATAGCAGGGGTTTGAAGGACAGGGAAATCTTCATGAATGTGCTTTTTGTCTTCCAGATCATCAGATCTCAGGTAGAAACCCCAAAGGAGTGTGTACGTGCAAACACACACACACAAATACCCAAAACAAATCCCTCCAGGGAAAATTAAAAATCCCCCTGTCTCGCTTGGCCAGGAGCTTTTTCTGTTTCTTCCTCTTGTTGCCATCGTCCAAGGCTTGAAATCTTTTTGGACGCAGTTTTCTCAGCGAGCTTGGTGCCTACCTCTGCTGCCCCCACAACACTTCTCTCCATGAACCCTACGACCAGGGGAGATGCAAGAGCTGGCAGAAGGCAGCCCAGCTGCAAGGTAGCCGGGGATGGATCTGGCCAGCAATTGTCAGGCAGGTACCACCATGCCCCAGAGGTCTCTGGACCATTCCAAATGTTTTCTGTGCGGAGCTGGATCAGGGAGGACCTTTCTAAAGTGCAGAGGGCAGCAGTTTTATCTGTTGCAGCTGGCTATCTTTAGGCGATTTTAATAAATCAGTGAGATTAAAAACATTCCTCCCTCCAGCCTCCTCAGAGGTGGTTAACCCCGTCAGGCTGCGTGATGAGGAGGAGAGCTTTTGAAAACCAATTGCATTAAAAAGGGAGATCTGGGGGAGTTTGCAGCCATCTCCTCTTGAGCAAGTCCTGTGTTAAAGGGATGATCCCAGCTTCCAAACTATCCTTTGTAGGTAATCACATTTGTATCAGCCTTAAAGAAAATAAAGGTGCCAGACATCATGCACAGAAGGAAATCACTGTATCTGTCCTGCCCTGGCTCCACTGGATACTATCCCCATTACATATTGTCTGAGATTTTCCTGTCATTTATTAAGTGGTGTGACTTGTTCCTACCACACCTTCTCCCCTAGGCTAGGACATGACACATGCATTAGTTGCTTGATTTCAGCACTTTGGGAAGATTGGCTGGGGATCTGGACGGGATCAGGGCCATGAACCCCTAGAGAGTCAGCCCCTGTCCCTTGTCCCCTGTCCATGGAAATCCCTAGAAGATGGTTATCCAGCTCCTGTCCTTCTGCACACCTGACAGGTCAGGTATAACAGCCCCACAGGACCCACAGTGTCCTGCACAGCAGATCTGGTTCCCACAAAACATCCTGCCATGAAAAATCCCCATGAATTGCCATGGCAGGGACAGGCTGCAAGCCTCAGAAGTCCAAGCCTTTGCACCTAGCAGACCATGACAGAGGTCCTGAACTTGACAGTCCACATTGCTCCCCAGGGCACGCTGTCATCTGAGTGACACCCTGCCATGACTCTCTGCCTTCAGGGTATTTGCAGTCCAAATCCACACCAAGGGTCCCCACAAACCACGACCCGGAGCTTGTCTGCCTGCCTGTGGACATTATCTAATCATCCTTTTTGATTGTTCCCTAAGGAAATGTGCTTCCCTTCCCAGCAAGGCCTTTTCCACTGACAGAGACGGAGCGCTGGTGAACCGAGAGGTGCAGAGCTGGCTGCAGAGAGCTAGCGCCGTCCTGCCTGGGTCTTCACAGAGACAAGCTTCTCAAGGTGGCATTTTGTTTACTTGCGTGGAAATTCAAACCTTCACAGTCTTCTCAGCTTCAAAGCTCCGCTCTCGCTGTGGGTGCTCCCACAAGTACTTTCTTCACACAGTGACAGTGTTTCTAAATCTATGTTTTTGAGTCAGAAACAATTTTCAGAAGCACAGTCACTAAATCCACAGTTAAAATTTGCCAACGTGGGAAAGAATGAGCAGAGGAACATGCACTGGGGCCATGGCTGTGTCACACGACTGGGAATACACCTCCTGGACTACCTATTGCTGGTGGGGCACCATGATTCCAGGGTCATGGAGGGTCATGGGGGACCATGGCTCACCCCAGCAGCAAATGATCTGAAGGACAGTGAAGGTCCAGACGAACAAGAGCACCAGGAATGCAAGTATGTCCAAAAGAAAGGTGAGGAGCAGGTCATGAGGAAGAAGTTAAGTAAAAACAGGTTTTCCTCCTCTTTTCCCACACGTCCTCCATCTCTGCTCTCAGCACAGTTAGGAGAATGGGGAAAACGAATGGTTCTGAATGGTTCTGAAATGGTTCTGAAATGGTTCTGAATGGTTCTGAAATGGTTCTGAAATGGTTCTGAATGGTTCTGAAACCATTGAATGTTGAGAATTCACCAGTGTTTTCTGCCCAAATTAATCGGTATTTAAATTAAGTAAAACTTAGACCTTGCTGGGGTTTGGAATGCAATGTTGCATCCATTTAAATGTTTTTTCCTAGAAATTCTCAGTTCTTTACAAACAAAACCCAAGAACCTCCTACGACAGTCCCAGTGGATGAGGATGAACAACAGTCACCGACAACGTGCATCAGAATTTGCTGGAAACATCACCCATGGGATTGCTACCTCAGTTCCCCCATTCTCAGCCCTCATGATACACCATCTAAAGCTTTTGACCTGTGACTGTCTGGTATCACAGTGGCATGTTCTGCTTCCACTTGCCCCAATAAGCAACATGAGGTGAATTTTTCCTTGAGCTCAGGGTATATTTTGAGTTTACAGTATGGTCCAGGCACTGCACCTGCAGCAGCCCTGTGCTTGTATTTTCCAGCTGACTGCAGGAGGGGTTACGGCCTTGAAGGGGTTGATTTCCTTGGTGCTGCTGTCACTGTTCTCTTACAAATGGGGTCCCATGGGGTCCAGCAAGCCCTGAAGAGCTGCAGTGTCACAGGCACTAATGCAGAAGACACCAGGAAGAGTTTACATGATTTTAAAATGCAGGAAGAGCCTCATCTCGTAGCTTTGTTTGTCTGATTTTATCATCCCTTGTTCCAGGTTCAGGCTTGGATATTGATCACGTGTCTACAGGGACGGTTAGATCCAGCTCTTGTTTTGGGCCCTTACCTCCAAGCCAATGCCACAACCACAGCTGTGAACGCAAATAAACTGGCAAATAACGTATGTCTGAGTGCAATAAACCGCTACAAGATCCAACAAACACTAACCGGCCGCACGACGCAAACCCTGACCGCTGAGCAGGATCTGAGCATCACTTGTTTTCCCTGTGGACTGCTAATTCAGATGGGCTCTCAGCGTGACTTCTGACGTCTTTCATAGGGGAAGCTCACATCCTAATTAAGTGAAGGAGTGAGAAAAAACAGCTGCCTTCCTGAAGAGAGACCCTCCTTACAAATCTCGTGTTAACAGGAGGAGCAGGAAGATTCCAACAGCTGCATGAAATCACTATAATTAAAAAAAAAAAATAAGAAAGAAAGAAAACTTTCCAGTAAGCAGATAGCTGTGGGTGTCCTGCAGCGGGGAAAGGTTAATTCCAACCTCATCGCCCAGCTGGTTCCGTGAGGACAGAGGTTAAAGATGAGGCCGTAACAGACACACATCAACACAGCTCAGATCGCTGCGTAACGGTCATCCCCCTGCAGTCTGCCCTGGTTAAACCTCATCTCCCCTGTTTCGTAAAGAGAATCCGCTTTCCGACATGCTTTAATGGAGTTAAAAAATAAGTTATTAAATATGAATGCTTAAAAGGTTGTGTCTCCACTTGAGACGCCTGGTCTCATACCTTAGAAGACAAATATTGGAAAGAGAGATTCCTCGGGGACTACCAGCTAGACAAACCACTGAAAATAACTGGAAGCTGGAGGATATCTGGGGCAAGGTACCACGCGGGCTTGCCCTGCTTGGACCTCTCCCCTGGGCTTTGCTTGCCGCCACTCTTCTGTTGGCTTTCCTCTTACACACAGGGTCAGGCTGCCCTACCAAAGCCAAACAGATCTCTCTAAGAAGGGGAAAAGCTAGAGGAAGAGGTGGAAATCTGGGAAAAAAAATAATAATTAAAGTCCAGTTGCTCCTGGACACATCCAAGGAGATGCTGGGCTGCCAAATGGTGCTTTGGGTGGACTCCTGGCAGGACAAGGGAACAGAAACTGTCCCTATTGCTCCTGGGACCTCCCACCTTGGTTTGGTCCCTTGCCAAAGCTGAGATTTACAGGGAGATTCTGTAATTTGCTGAGGCCTTAGAAGAAGAGGGTATAAATAAAAACGTGAAGAAAAAGAGCATCCGGGAGCTCAAGAAGCAGCTCTGGAAGAGCAGTTGCAGCCTGGCTCGTTTGGAGAAAGGCTGACAGAAAGGACACAGGTCAGAGGGTGCTGAAAACGGTCTTGTGAAGATGTCCATATGCCCTGAAGGAGCTTTTTTCCTAATACAAGCACAGCCTAGTCTGCTTTCTGGCTGGTTGTGGGCCAACAAGCCCAGGTGAGTGAATACATCTTTCAGTCCGCTTACACAGCTCAGTGATAGCTAAACCATCCCTGGCTGTGAATGAGGCAGGGGACTCTCTAAACCCTCTAAACTGTTCTAGAAAGATCATCATGTACCATCATAGAATCATTTAGGCTGAAAAAGACCTTTGAGCTCATCGAGTCCAACTGTTTCCCTTGCACTGCCAGGTCCCCACTAAGCCATGTTCCTCAGCACCACATCGACAGGTCTGTTAAACCCCTCTGGGGATGGGGACTCCACCACCTCCTTGGGCAGCCTGTTCCAGGGCTTCACAACCCTCTCAGGGAAAAGAATTTTGCCTAAAGCTCCTGTGGCACTACTTGAGGGTGTTTCCTCTTGTCTTGAGGCTTGTTACTTGGGACAACTTACAAATTAGCAAGTATTAAGCAAGTTTTTGGTGTAAATTGCTACAATCTCCCAGTAAGAATTGTTCCTCAGGTCCAAGCTAAACATCCCCTGGCACAACTTGAGGTCATTTCCTCTCATCCAGTCACTTGTTACCTGGAAGAAGAGACCAAACCCTTCCTCGCTCCAACATTTTTCAGGGAGTTGTCAAGAGAAAGGAAGTCTCCCATGAGCCTCCTTTTCTCCAGGCTAAACATCCCCGGGTTCCTCAACCGCTCCTCAGCATATTTGTGCTCCGGACCCAGCACCAGCTTTGTTACCCTTCTCTGGACATGCTCCAGCACCTCAAGAGATGCAACACTCTTCTCTATTTCACTGGTAATTCTTTCTCTCAGGCCCTACCCTGAATTTCTTCGCTTCTCACAAAGCTTGTGTCTCATCAGGGCCCCAGGATCTAACTCCAACCCCGCCCCCCTACTTTTCCTCTATGCAACCCATAGTGATCTTGCCCTTCTGTTGTGCTTCGCCATGCCAAAAGGCTGCTGAGTTAAAACAGTGATGTACCAAAGCAGCACTGCTCGCTCGGAGGTACCAGAAGACCACTGCTGCTCTCTTGGAGTTGAGAAAGCAGTCCTTGAGCTGACTGTGAGGGAAGCAAATAATCCAGCCCTTACACACGCGTTCCCGCTGGGTTCGCAGGTATGAGCCAGTGCTGGTTCACAGCCCCCGACGTATCCACAAGCAGATCCTGCACTCATCCTCTGCAGAGGTTTCTTACCAACCAGATTAAATGGTTCCTTCATTACCAGTCTGAAGAAACACAATTTAAATTTGGAGTTTGAAAATTGCCTGGGAATGTATGGAATAAAAACATGGGTAACCCACAGAGAACAGCGTAAGCTGTGGAGCAGGCTGAGAAAGACATTGGCTGAATCCTTGCAAGACTGCAGAGCACCATAAATCTTACACCCACTTGAAATCTGATTCCCTTCATGGGGGGTCTGGGTGACCTTTATCTCTGAAGGTTTCCTGTGGGCTTTCAACCTCTTGTGTTTAGAGCTTTGGGCAGCACCAGTCAGGGAGTTGATTTTTTTTTCTGCCTAAAATTTTGTCAGAAGTGAACCAGGTTCGAAGCAGTATTTTCCCTGGAATATGCTTGGATGTTTCTGCAAGTGATCAAATTTTGTTTGATTGTTTATTTTGTTGGTGAAAGTGTTTTGTTGTAGTGTTTTTTCTGTAGGGATTTTTTTTTTTTGGTGGTTGTTTTGCAAAAGTCCTAGAAGGGGGGAAAAGGGGAAAAAAAGATGTCTTTGTCTAAAAAGGCTGAATTCTCTAACTGAAAGGTTTAGCGAGATGATTTCTGTGGAAAAAAAAAGTAAAAAGTAAAAAGTAAAAAGTTTTAAATATGGAAAGCTGTGATTGTGATGACTTGTTTGTGTGCAAAGATGGGGACAGGCTTTTTAGCAGGACCTGTTGTGACAGGACAAGGAGTGATGGGTTTAAATTGAAAGAGGGGAGATACAGACCACACATCAGGAAGAATTTTTTATGCTGAGGGTGATAAGACACCGGCACAGGTTGCCCAGAGAGGTGGGAGCAACCCCATCCCTGGCCCCATCCCAGGTCAGGTTGTCCCTTGGGGCTCTGAGCCCCCTGCTCTGGGTGCAGATGTCCCTGCTCCCTGCAGGGGGGTTGGACTGGATGAGCTTTGGAGGTGCCTCCAACCCAAACCAGTCTGTGATTCTGTGATTCCATTATACTGATGTGTGTGTACACATTATGAGCACGTGTGTACGAGTGAGCTACCAACCCCAGAGCTGCAACTAAACCAGACATTTCACAAGTCTGTTTGGTGGCCAGCAGATAGGCTGAGGCACGGTCCAACTTCTAAGTTCCCATGCTGGGCCAGTGACCTGTCAGTTCAACAGGCTAGTGCAGACACAGCCTGTGAAATAGGTTCCTGTACATATCCTCACGCATCTTAATGTCTCAACAGCCAGTGGAAACCTGGGTGGTAATTCGGTGTTTTATAAACAGCAGCCTCAAAGTCTGTCCCAGTCATGCTCTCTGAGACTTGGTCCTCACGGCGTATGGCAGGGGAGCACAGATCCAGCACCGCCCTCTGCCACACAGAACCGTCTGCTAAGTGGAATCCCTTAATTTGGAGACATTTTCTTCATTCATTGCCTCACCAAGAGACGAAATACTCCTGTTTATACAGCGCACAATCTGAACTAGTGCAAATACTTTTACCAAGAGCAATTAATCCCTCCTGGGTCATGAGGAGGAAAGAGCAGATCTGAAGATGTGCATTGGGGGGCAAGAATAGCCCACTTGTCCAACAATAAAACTCAAGATCTCCTTCTCCATCACCTCAGCTTATTTGGCCCATCAAACTGGACTGAGGATTTTCACATGGGGTTCCTGAGCCTCAGTTCTGTAGCTGGGTCCTCTCTTTCACCCCTGAAATGGAGGACAGCACAAAATCCAAAGAAGAAGAGCAGCTCACCCTAACAGCTTCGCAGGAACACTTGATCCTGGGTTAAGAAACTATTAGGAAAGACTGTGTGATGATGGTGGTAAGGAGTGGGAAAGACTCCTTTCTACGTCACTTTGTCACACTGCTCTGAAGGTCTGTTATCACTACAGTGCCATTCACAGGGTTGGTTGGCCCCGAAAACTAAGGCAGAGGTTAAGAGGCAGTAACCCTTGTGGGTCAGTCGTGAGTCTCCACACATAGCAACCTGAATCAGGATAAATGGTGGAAAGCTAGAAAACGTATCCCTTTGGGAACTAACAGTATGGGGGAAGAGAAGAAAGAAGCCCTCCACACCCTCATCAGGAAGTGGAAGACCTTAAGTACTCATAGATGCTGAAAGGCAGTTGTTTCACCACAGGTGTTTCTAGCACATCTTTCTTTACTCCCCGCTCCCTCCTCTCTCTTCACTCCTTCATTATTCCATTGGTCTGGTTTGTTGTCTTATTATTATTCAGCTCTATTAGTGTCTAGTCAGCCTGATCTGTTTGGCAGGTCTTGCTGTGCAGAGTCTCAATATCCTGGTGCCCCACCAATGTCTCCTAGAGGACAAGCCCAGTCTCTAACACGTGCATTCTTCAGGGCTTGCTCCTCTGCCATGAGATGGCGAGGAGCCATGTACACGCACCTACAAGCTGCATTTCTCTTTCGCGTGTAACTCCTCT
Source organism: Buceros rhinoceros silvestris (assembly GCF_000710305.1). Taxonomy (NCBI): domain Eukaryota; kingdom Metazoa; phylum Chordata; class Aves; order Bucerotiformes; family Bucerotidae; genus Buceros; species Buceros rhinoceros. The sequence continues at coordinate 14,092 of NW_010394606.1, forward strand.
TTAGTTAGTCAAGAGAGAAGATCTGGCCTCCCACCCCTCAGTCTTCCTCTGGATGCAGCTCATCCTTGGGCCAGAAGGGACATGTCAGTGCCACAACCGCTTGCCCAAGACTTGGCAAGAAGTGTGTGCTGTTAACTGAGGACAGAAGTGTTGTGTCAATCTGTTCCTTCCTTCCTTCCCCTGGAAAACCTGATCCTGCCCATCCTTAGCCCACCCTTGGTGACCCGCTCCAGGGAGGAGTTGTAACACCAAGAAAGGTATTGGAGCTGCCAAGTTAGAGACATCTCCGCTGCCATTCAGGTGGATTTAGGCCAGAAAGACACACGGAGTCTCATCCTCTACCAGCCTCATCCTCCTCTCTCTGCAAGTACAATGAGCCAACCAGTTCGAGCTGAAGGCTGACACCTTCTGTCCAGCAACAGGGTGAGGGTGGGGCAATATTCCTGCAACCCCTCCCTTGAAACGCAACACAGGCATGAGCTGAGATGCACAGCTCCCTTCCTCCACCACCCCTCCAGGTGAACCCTACCCTGTTACATCACAACCATCCTCAGTTTTCTCTTCCGTTCTGAGGCAATGCTGTTGGTTTTCTTTGAAATAGGAAATAGAAGGGGTGGGGTTGGTATTTTTTCCCTTTCATTTTTAATTGAGCACTCATTTGCAGCAAAGCGAGAAATTAGAACTTGCATCAGATGAGCCTGCTAATGCAGGACAATGGCAAAGATCAATAAACAGTTCAACCCTTTCTGAGAAAACAAGTCTGAGGCAACCTCTGGGAATCAGATGAAGTGCACATACACATGAACAGCAAAACCCAAATGTGCTGCATATTAATTCAAGCTGATGCTTTTCCAGAGAAGAACTTGAAAAACGTAAACAAGTCGCTACAAAAACAGAGGAAACTGGCTGGCATTTCCTACCCTTCCTTTCACAGCTTTTGAAGACACTTGATAAGAGATCCTCTCAGTCTTTTGAAGTCAGGGACAGTCCATTTCCAATGCCAACTGAAAGGCAGAGCCATGATTTTCAAAGGAAATAATGGATTTCATCCCTGCTGCAGAGAGACCAAACCCCACCTCGTGGATCACAGCTCCTCCTTGGTGGGGCAAAGCAGATCAGAAGATGCCTGAGAGCTCCCAGGCAGAGTGTGGCTGATCAAGGGGACTGGTTAAAGAACAAATACCCAGAGGAAATGGAGTTAGGCTCTGAGAAAGTGACCCCTCTGAAGACAGATCTTTTATCACCAACATGACACATTCAATACTTAAAGCCATTTTCAGCCTCAAGTCCCGGTGGCAAAAAAACATTTCAAGAAGTCTGGCTCCACAACTTGGCTATTTCCATTGATTTTCCTTGGCAGCTGCATGGATATTCCACGGACTGAGGCCACTGAAAGGACTGAGCTCAGCAGTTCCCAAGCTGCAGAAAACCTTAAGGTCGTTCAGAGTGGTCTACATACACGTGCAAGCTGAAGCGTGCAAACACACAGATATTTAAACCTGTCTTGGCATCTTTTCCTGGGGCAAGCAGGCAGCTGTCTGGGCAGCAAACACAGCTGGAATATCTCAGCTTCTTCTGCCCCTTCTCACAACCCAGCACTGACCCAGGTGTTGTTGCCAGGATGACACTTTTTCTCCTCTTAGAGGATGGTATCCCTGCGAAACAGTTTAACTGGCTGATGGAATGACTTCAAGGCTGGATAGAAGCCCTCCTAAATACCTCTGAGTGGCTCAAGGCAGTATAAAAGAGCTCAGCAGAGGTATTACCACTTGCTGCAATGAGCATATCATTCTGCTCAGAGCATGTGTGCTCTTGCTAGGTCAGCCCTGGACTGAGCTGAGCCATCTCCACACTCTTCCTAAGAACAGTTGAATCTGAACTGCCACCAGGCCAATATTGTGGATGGAAAACAAAGAGACCAGAGGTTTTCACATGTTTAAGCCCATTTCCACGCAGACAAAGACTGTTTTTCCAAGTTTAGGCAAAGCTGTCACCATCTACTCTTGAAAAGCTCATGTGCTAGGCTAACCAGCCTAGGGGAAATTCAGAAAGAAATCTCACAGACATTTCCCAAATTCTTCCCAGGGACATCAGGCTCTCAGTTCCCATTGAAGTAAGAATATGCCTTTGAAAACGCTGAATAAAACATGCCAGTGGGCCTCCACTTTGTATTCTTAGCAGGTGGTTCATTGTCCTTTCTTCTAAAGTCATTATCTCATGATGGTATGAGCATTTCTCCTGATGGCCATTGGTGAACATCAAGAGCACCTTCATAAAGTGTGGTGACCTTGCATGCAGGTCTTCGCTGCCTTAATACACTAATTCAAGATGTTCCTTTTTCAGGAATCTCAGCCCACTGGCAGTGCTTTTATTTTATAAGCAACTCTAGAGTTAATTGTGACACAAGGAACAGAGAGACTCCATGAGGTCCCTCTCAACCTTTAGTGTGCAGTCCTGTGACTTGTGCCAAAGCTCAAACCAAGAGCAAACTGCTGTGTACACACATCTATTTCTCCCAATATTGTCCCTAAAAATTTTTATTATCTAAAATGGGATTTTGCCTGACCAATAAGGGAACCATCTAGGCTTCCTGAACAGAGCAGAATGGGCAGGAGTCTGCAATGCAATTCATCTCACACCACAACAGGGAGCCAAACCTGTGGGGGTGAACTGATCCCAAACAGTGTCTGTTCCTCTCTTTCAAATATTAAGGTAGCAGAGACAACCAGATTGGATGGAGGAGTCTGAAGCAAGCGAAAACAGACCCAGACATCGTCCTGCCAAGACTAAAAGCTCATTTGTCTCCTAAGAAGAATTTGCAAGTTTCTTGAAGTTCAACCCTTCAAGATACCTGTCAGGGAGAACAAGGCAGAATATTTCTTCAGTTTTTAATACTTTCTATTAAAAAAAGACACCCGGTTGGTGTTATAAATGTGCTCATTCAGCAGACTGGATGGGGAGGTCAAGCCACAAGCCCGTTGATAGAAATCCCTCTCAGTCTCAGCTGCCGTCTTGGCAGGAGCTGGTTAAAGCATCTCAAAGCTAAGAAAGACCTATGTAGAGGACACAGAACATTTGGTAGGGTGAATCATCATCTATTTTAATAGGGATACATCCTTCCCAGGGCTTCAGGGAGGATCTGTGTTCAGGAATGCTTTATTCTTGAAGGAAGTTGGTCCAAAAATAAAATACTAGGAAGGGTGGGTCACTATGACAAGCTCTGATGTTATAAATGAGTAAAACCTTCATTAACCCATCATCTGATCTGCAGTAAATAACCACATTATTTGCCATCTGAACACACTGGACCCTCTCTCCAAGAAGGACATTGAGGGGCTGGAGCATGTCCAAAGAAGGGCAATGAAGCTGGAGCAGGGTCTGGAGCACAATGCATTGAGGAGCAGCTGAGGGCCCTGGGCAGGGGGAGTTCAGCCTGGAGAAAAGGAGGCTGAGGTGAGACCTTGTCGCTCTCTACAACTACCTGAGAGAAGGTTGAAGCAAGGTGGGGGTCAGTCTCTTCTCCCAAGTAACAAATGACAGGATGAGAAGAAACATCCTCAAGTTGTGCCAGGGGAGGTTTAGCTTGGACCTGAGGAACAATTTCTTTCCAGAGAGGGTTGTGAAGCCTTGGGACAGGCTGCCCAGGGCGGTGCTGGAGTCCCCATCCCTGGAGGGGTTTAAAATATGTGTTGGTGTGGTGCTGAGGAACAGGGGTCAGTAGTGACCTGGCAGTGCTGGGTTAATGGTTGGACTTGATGAGCTTAAAGGTCTTTCCCAACCTAAACAGTTCTGTGATTGCCAAAGTGCATCAGCCTGTACATCTGTGGCAGGGCTGGCTTAGACCACCCATACGAGGATTTACCAGGGGCTCAACTGATGGATTATGGATTTCTAAGCCATGTCCCTCAGTTGCTGTGGAGCCTGTGTGTACCTGTCAGCCTAAGACATCTGGAGAGTTTCTGTGAGCGAGAAAGCCCATCTGGGATGGGCAGTCATTGCACTGCACACACCCGATCAGTAGGATATGCAGCACTCGGCGTAAAGGCACTCTCAGTTTTAGCTCAGCCAGCACTGCCTGGGTTAATACCATTGCTAATGTGCACAGAGGACTGGTCTGGCTGTTAACGGTCGAGGGACCGAGGTAATAACTCCTCGAATTCCTTAACGATCCCCTTTGTCTTGCTAGAGAATTATTGTACTGCATGGAATAATTCCTATTTGTCCATTACCCAAAACAAGGAAGTTTTAGCTCAAACCGGGACACTGGGTTGAGGAATTACAACAGACTGCTGAGAGCTCGGTCACTTGAGATACAACCAGTGCCAACAACGCTGCACCTAAAAAACTGCTGATTTTGATCAATAATCACAGAATTGCAGAATCACAGTCTGGTTTGGGCTGGAAGGGACCTTCCAAGCTCCTCCAGTCCAACCCCCTGCAGGGAGCAGGGACATCTGCCCCCAGAGCAGGGGGCTCAGAGCCCCAAGGGCCAACCTGACCTGCCATGGGGCCAGCGATGGGGCTGCTGCCACCTCTCGGGGCAGCCTGCGCCAGGCTCTGCCCACCCTCAGCACCAACAATCTCTCCCTTCTCTCTGCTCTGACTCTCCCTCTGGCAGTGGAACCCCTCAGCCCTTGTCCTGTCCCCACAGCCCCTGCTCAACAGCCCCTCCCCAGCTCTCGCACAGCCCCGTGCAGCACTGACAGGCTGCACTCAGGGCTCCCCGCAGCCTTCTCTGCTGCAGGCTGAACCCCCCCAGCTCTCTGTCCTCTCCTCTCAGCAGAGGGGTTCCAGCTCTAGCGTTATTTTTGTGGCTCTCAGCACTGTGGGTATGTGGGCACGGAAGAAACTGAGACAGTGAAGAGTACAAGGCTCGTGTGCCCTCTGTCACTGCTGCACTGATAAAAGACTGCTGAGCTCTGATTTACAGAAACTAATGGTCCTCTGTGTTACCCAGACACCTGGGAGGGGAAGGAGAGGCTCTGAATAAAGAAGATTTAGGCTTCAGGCTGAACAAGTCTGAGGAAGGAAGCTCTGGGAGCCATTTGATCTGGGCTTTGCTACTTTATTGTGCATTTCATGTCTAGCTAACACTATTCATAAGTGGAGTGGGTAGTAGCCCAGGAGAAAGAATGTTTTCATTGTGTGTGAAAGCGTAGTAAAAACAAAGCTGGCTCCCAGGAAGCTTTAGAGACTTAGAAAAAATATTGTTTGTATTTGAGAAGAAATAAAAAGAAAACGGTGACGCACCCAGGTGCAGACAGTCAATCTTCGGTGGAGTTAGGAGATGAACCCAGGTTTCCTGGCAGCCTATTGCTTTGTTTTCTCACCTGCTCTGGCTGACAGAATCAAAAGCTGGAGAAAGGGACCGATTGGCTCATGACACGAACAGGCATCTGTGGTTTTTAGGAAGGACACCTGTTTGCACGAGCACCAGGTTTCCTTATCTCATTGATGCTTCTGTTCTATGAGCATAATTATTCACCTCCGCTTCTACTACCAGTATCAAAAGCAGCAGAAAACCACTGACCCTCTTTTTCCATTCATTTCCTCCTGACATTTGCCGTGAGTACGGAGTGTGCAGCCCAGTCAGAGGAGCAATGGCCCGCTGTGATTTACGGTGTTTCGTTCTGGTACAAGTATGCATTTGCTCTGCCAGAGATACTGCCCTGAATCGGGCAAGGAGCAACAAAGAGCCCGTAAAGGAGATAATTTATCCATTTCCCAGCCACATCCATGAAAGCAACTTATCTTCCCCTTCGTCCACCCAGAGTCAGGATGTGGCTCTTATCTGCCTGTAAACCAGACAAAGTGGAGCGTGTTGCCCTTTAAGGTCAACCCGCTGAAAATAAAGGAGAAGCAGCAGCATTTTTACACTTTGGTTTTCCCTAGCAGCCTGGGGGTGTTGGACATGCCTGTCATCATGGCATCCACTGGGGAACGGGACTGCTGCCTGACTTGTATTCTCCTCTTGCAGCACCTATCCCTATGTTTGAGTTCCATTTGTAGGCAAACCCTTCAGCTGCTGTACCAGTACAACACTTGCTGGGGTTCAGCTGTCTAAAGGCTGATGCCCACAATGAGTCTACAACCGAACTAGCCACACTAGGGTCTTTTTGTCCCCTACAGGGGAGGTCCTGGGGATACTGGTGGAAGAAAAGTTGGACACAAACCAGGAATGTGCACTTGCAGCCCAGAAAGCAAACTGTGTCCTGGGCTGCATCCAAAGGAGGTGGACAGCAGGTGGCCGGTTGAGGGAGGGGATTATCACCCTCTGCTCCACTCTAGTGAGAACCCACCTGCAGTGCTGGAGTCAGCTCTGGAGTCCTCAGCACAGGAAAGACACGCACCTTTTGGAGCAGGTCCAGAGCAGGTCCATGAAAATGATCAGACCTGGAACACCTTCCCTACGAACAAAGGCTGAGAGAGCTGGGATTGTTCAGCCTGGAGAAGAGAAGGCTCCTGGAAGACCTTATTGTGGTCTTTCAATATATAAAGGGGCCTATAAGAAAGAGGGAGAAAGACATTTTACCAAGGCCTCTAGTGACAGGACAAGGGACAACAATTCTAAACTGAAAAAGGGTAGATTTGGATGAATATAAGGAAGACTCTTTTTACAATGAAGGTGGTGACACTCTGGAACAGGTTGCCTAGAGAGGTTGTGGGTGCCTCATTCCCAGACATGTTCAAGGTCAGATTGGGTGGAGCTTTAAGCAGCCTGACCTAGTGAAAGATGTGCTTGCCCATGACAGTGGGGTTGGACTAGGTGACCTTTAAAGGTCCCTTCCAGCTCAAACCGTTCTATAATTCCACGGTTCTACGTACATTCTGGGAAGCTGGCCAATAGAGTCAGTGGACAACGAGACAACGAGGTATGATGCAACCCCTGCTCACACAAGTATCTGTAGTGGGTGAGGTGAATCACATGCCTACCACTCCAATCTGTTGACTATAACCGGAGCCTCAGTCTCCAGCTGAGAACTGGCCTCTAGCACAAAAGATGCCCGGCTTAAGCGGGGTGAATCCACTCTCAAAGCTAGGTCAGATGAATCCCACCCTAGTGACTCAGGGAGAAGGAATTGCATTAATATGGGCACGTGTAATGAAGTATTTCCTTTCATTTGTCCTCCAGTCTGACTGGCAGTCGTTTTATTTGATGCTTCCTAGTTCCTGTGTTATGAAAAGTAGTGACTAACCATTTCCGACTCACTTTCTCCATTCTTCATCCACTGTTCAGAGTTCTAAATTGTGATCTTAGAAAAGAAACCAGAATGCCACCAGACAAAAGGTATGGATACACTGCAGAGTTCAGCAGCTCTGTGCTGTTTGTTCATTATTCCCTTCCAGTAACTCCTAATATTCAGTTCCCCTGAGCTCTGATGCTAAGATCTCTTTTCTGAGTGGAAATAGCTACTCTGGAGACCGTCACTGCGTATGAATGTTTAGGGGCTGCATGTCCCACGTGTGCATTGCTTTACATTTCCTAACACTCAGTCTCACCTGTCTCTTTGTGGCCCAGTGTCTCAAGAGTTTGAGATGCTCCTACAGCTCCTAAGGGGAATATTAGTTTCAATTATCATGAATAATTCTGTGTTATCAGCAAATATTATCACTCTTTCATTGTCACGGAATCTTATCCAAATCACTCACCAGTGTGTTCAGGAACACAGCTCCCAGTGCAAAACCCTGCAGGGCTCTCCTGGCAACACTTTCCATTACCAGACCCAAGAAATTCTTTGTTTCTTACCTTTTAATTATTTAATGGTCCACGAGAGTAATCCATCCTGCAACAATTTCAGGTTTTGAATCCCCTGTTGAACAACTTTGCTGAGAGCTCCTCCATTTCCACTACACCAGCTGGACCATCACACCACGTGTTCACAAAGTCCTTCAAAACAGTTTGATCTGTGAGGAATAATTTCTCTAGAAGCAGTCTTGCCTCTTCCTCAACGCCGCATTTAGCCCCAGCCTCTGGGTTCTGCTGCTCCCTGTACCAGGGAGCTTAACACAGATGTCAGCACGACCGAACCGCAGTTTCTCAGATTTTCCGTGGTGCCCTTCTCAAAAATTCACGACACAATTGTTACTTTACACCTCCCCGCAGCTAAGTCTGAGGCGACAAGTCACACACCACGATTAATAGTAGTTTCACATCTCCATTCCCCTAGAACTCTTGAATCACGTTTTCTTCCTTTTCGCTGACTTTTTAAAATTTGTTTTACTAACCCTTCTGTTAGAAATCATTTATTGATGGTTTATGTGAAACTTCCAGACATTAAGCTCTTTTCTATTCCTCATTTCTTGTTGAAATAGTTCTAAGGATTGTCTTTTTGCTTCAATCAGTTTAAGTTTTTCACTCACTATTTGACTTTTTTATCTAGGTCTACTCTTTTTCAAAATCATTTTGATGCATGGTTTGTCCTCTGAATATCCAGTTTGCTGACTTCAAACTATTTGCTGTGTCATCTATAGGCTTTTTGCATCTTTTGCCATTTGTTACAGCTTTCTTTCTGAAATATTCCCCCTTTTTGACAAAGTTAACCCCCTTTTGGACATGAAGTTTCATTAGTGGTTCCTTTTATCTTTTTCCGTCTGGCCAGTATTTGAACTTATATGCGTTATATTCCCTATCGCAGTACAGTGTAAGTTGCCTTTGGAAGCTGTTGAATTCACAAACTTCAGGAACAAGTAAATAAAATCTTGTGATTCCTCCTATATTGTGCCATTCTTTACTTAGCTTTTTTTTTTTACCATTTTTATACCATTTTGTACCTCTGGTAGGAAGCAGAAAAAGCACTGGGCTCTGACAGTCATTGATAAAAGCACATTGAGGCAGATCTATGGACCATCATTCAATCACAGCCTGGAAAGAAGCTCTGAAGGTCTCTGGTCCAACTTTCTGCTGAAAGTAGGTTTGACTTCAAAGCTGATTTCAACTGTGCAAGATCTCATCTAGTCAAGCTTGAACATCTCTAAGAAAGACTCTGCAGCTGTCGCAACAGTCAGTGATGTCCGTCGTGATGAATTACACCTTAAATCCAGCCAGAATTTCCTTTTCTGCAACTTTCTACTTGTCTCTTTCCATGTCACTGTTCACTGTTGGGTGTCTTCTCTGAGCAAAGACTATCGCCATCTTCTGCATAAGCCTCAGAGTCCACCCATCCAGTCCACATCTCTCCAATTTGTGTGTAAAGACTACATGAGACCATATAAAAAATTTTGCTGAAGTAAATGACATCAGCTGCCCTTGCCTGTCTGTAGAGCAAATCAGCTCATCACAGGAGTCAAAGCAGTTGTCCAAGCACAACCCGTTGTCAGTAAATCATGTTCAATAGTCACTGTCACCTTCTTGTCCTTCACATGCATGGAAATGGCTTTCCGGAGGACTTGATTTTCCTAAGGACTGAAGAAAAGTTGACCAGATATAAGTTCCTTGGACCCTTTTACTCACACCTTTGAAACTGAGTGTGGTGTCTGCTCTTTTCCACCAGGAAACTCCTGGTGTTGCCAGAGTCACTCAAAAAAACCTCTTGATGACCTAGGCTATCTCCCTCATCTTCAACCCCCTCGAATGTGTTATCTCCTGTCTCATGGACTTTTACATGCCCAGTTTACTATCATAATCCCAACTTAATCCCCCTCTGCTCTAGGTTGTATATCTCTTTC
>NW_010394606.1:23837-25242 GCF_000710305.1 Buceros rhinoceros silvestris
ACTACACGGTAGGTAAGTCGAGGAAGTCTGAGAGAAGAACTTGCCGGTAAATACTGAGGCAAAGCAAGATGTACCTCAGTTATTTCCATACCAATAGTCCTACACAGTTTTGTGGCAATGGAGAAAGCAGCTGCCTCTGTGACCTTTTCCAGCAGTATTAGCCAGAGACACTTTTAAGGGTAGCTGTTCTGTGCAACATCATCATCGTTAGTACAGAGTTAGGAATATCTGATGATGATATCAGCTGCTTGTTTTGGAGCTGAAGCTGTTTTTTTCAACCAGGCTGCATGCTCGGTAGATACTAACCTTTCCCGCAGATGTCAGGGAGTTAGCAGAGCTGGGTTTATAGAGAGCCCTACCAACAGGCCAGCCCGTGCTGATATTGCTGAGTGGTGGCCAAGCGGAAGAGTAAGTTCTTCATCACTGCTGCAGGTCCAAGAGTCTCATCCATCACCTAATATTTGCCCCATGCTTCAGGATTAAAAGTCACCACACACTGTGTACAAAGCTGAGCTGGGAGAGCAGGAGCAGCCCAAACTGTTTGTCCTTTGTGCAGAAACAGATTCTTACTTCGGTGTAACTCAGCCCTTCCTCGTGACATCTTTAACCCCAAAGCAGAACCTGGCTCTGTGTCTGTGCAGGGCTGGGCTGGGAGGAAGGTTAGGACTGACCCATGCTTGCTCCTGGGCCCCACTACAAATATGGGCCAATACTGACAAGCACACCGGTACATTTTTAACCTGTTCCTCTCTCCGCTGTGATGAGCTCCCTCCTTTCCCCCAGCCCCGGTGATTCTGCCTTAAATTCAGCCCTCTCCTGCTGGGGCTCTGGTCCGAATTCAAAGTGAAATCTCTTTCATTTCTCCACCTTCTCACATGCCAGTCTCCCTCCCCTCCCTCTACTCCCCGTAATTTACGTCCTCCTGCTTCATTGACACGGATGAGATTTTACATTTAAACAATGTTCCACTATGTACCAGTTCCCCTGATAAGTAAACTCAGTCCCAGAGTGACTCAGCTCCCTGGCACGCAGGTAATTTCTCCAGCTCCCTCCCATGGCATTCCTTCCATCTGAGAGATTCCCACCGCAAGCAATCGGATGTCTGTGTGTCTTAAGTGGCTGGAGAGACTATTTGAAGAGCGCTTAACCTACGAGAATCTAATGTACAGATTTAGTAGAAGTCTTCATAGCAGATCTGCTGTGAAAAATCTCTACCGCCTTATAAAAAGAAAGAGGCTTAGTGTTCAGAAAGGGATTGCCCAACAGGGGCCGAACACCTGCCAGCAGGTCTGTATCTGTGCACAGTGTGACCCCTCTCCATCCCACACACCCGCCTCGCAGAGCCCCTCTTTGGCCGTACCGAGCCACTGGCTACCACAACCAGACCACTGAAAACTGTGCTGGC
>NW_010394606.1:25301-34452 GCF_000710305.1 Buceros rhinoceros silvestris
CTGGCTACCACACACGGACCACTGAAGACTGTGATGGATGAGGCTGGGCTGGATGCTCAGCAAATGCTGTAAACCTCTCTGCTGCTTCTAGCAGAGAGCTGGCTCCTGGCTAATCCTTCTTCTCTGTCCCATAACTATCTACACACCCATTTATGCTGATGAATTGTGACGATTCCTCTGGGGCTGTTTTTGAGCTGTCTCAGACCCCAAATGAGAGGGCTGAGATGGGTTGGAATCACACTGCGGGGGACACTGCCAACACATATAGACATCACTACAGAGAGAACTGTAGCTTTTTTTCTGCCCAAACATGTTTTCCTCTTGTTCCCGTAAATGGAATGAGTTTGTGGATGGCGAGCCAAGCAGAGTGTCCCAGTTAAAGTAATAATTCACTCCACAGATCTGATGGGTTTGCGTCAGGATTACGAAGGCAACCCAAGACAGTTACAAATCTACAGAGTAATACTGTGCTGATAAAAAGAGGGAGGAAGATCACATTCCTCTCAGCTAGGTAGGCTGACAGGGTGAAAGAAATAAGTACACTGAGTGCTCTGTTCAGAGAAGTACACTGAGTCCTCTGCCTGGCAAAGTGTGTGAGTCTTATCAACTGAACACGGTCTTCGTACCTACTCGAGAACTTCACTGAGCCAGGTCACACTTCTGAGGTACCATCTGCCATCCCAGGTTTGTTTCTGCTTTGTAGCAACACGATGCAGCCCCTGGGAAGCCACCCCTCCACCTTCTCGCACTCCTTTGGCCTCTCGTTGCAGTAGGACTGGCCGTAAAGGTCAGCGTTGCTCAGCTGGCCACTTCCCCATCCCCCCCACAAAACATGAGATGGGCAAAATTAGCCTTTTTTGCTTCTAAAGAGAATATTTTGGTGTTCACCCACCAGTGACAGGAGCTCTAACAGCTACAGCCTTCTCCACTTTTTCTCTGCTACCACAATGTCCAAAAATGTGTCTTTTTCTCTTTGGCAATAGCAGCTCGTTGGCATGACTCCAGGAGTTTGGGCTCTGAATACTGACAGATTCCCTTTCACTCGTTGCCTAAGTCACCCTGTATGTGGAGGGGCGACAAAAATGTGCTCTTGTTATAGGTTTGTCTGAAGGCTGGCAGATGTAGATGGTCCAATCTAACCACAAAGAGGCATCTTCCTCCAGACTGAGCTGTGCTGGCAAAGGTGCTACTGGAGGGTACTGCAGACCTGCCTGTGAACTGCTCAGAGAAGAGATCTCAAAATTTTTTTTTAAAAATGTTTAAAAATATATTATTTCACTTCATTTCCAGATTGAAAGTTTCAAGTGTTACTGGCCATGATTTCAGCTGACCTTTCTAAAGAGCTTAGAGGAATAAGCAATAAAACCACCTGATTCTAATACAAAGTCTTTCATTTCAAGACAAAACCAAAGCGGTGACTCAACCTCAAAGGAGTTTCACTCGCTTTCCTATTTCTGAAAGAAAAGAAAACACTTCATTTTGGTTCAACCAGTGTGAGTGGTTTGGTTTTGACTCTGGCTGTATTTTCTGAGTACAGCTTTAGAGCCAGGAAGTCTCCCCAGACAAAGATATAACACTTGTTTTGACACCATCATTTCCCACCACCCAATGCAGACTATCAGCTGATAACCATTGCACACCCTTTCTCTGCTCTTATGGAGATCTTCTACATTTAGGCAGGTATTTGGGGCAAATTTCTATGAAAATGGGAGACCTCATGTCCCTGCGTCAACTGCAGAATCAGAAACTCTTTCTAAGTTCCTGGGACATACCCCTGCCCTCTGTCTGCTGTGGGTGACTCTCTGTGACTACACCTGCCTCTATGATACCTCCAAGGTCTTTCAAGGACCTTGAACATGAAGATGAGCCTTTGATCCAAATAGAGACTGACTGAACCTCCAAGCTGCAGATATCTCGCTTTCCTTCAAATTTATTTACCAATATTTTTTCAGATTAATTTTCCTCTACTTATAGAATTTATTTCCAACCAGCAAATCCCACCGGCTGACTCCTTCATGCACTTAAGACGCACTAAAAAATGTGCAAAGTGCTTGAGAGCTGTTGGCCATGTTGGCTGTATTCCAAGAGGGACCTCAGACCAGTTCTCACATCCCATCTCAGTCAGGTCCAGCTGCAAAGATGAAGAGATTTTCAGGTCATGCTTCAGCAGTAAAGCCAGGTGGACCAAGAGGAGTTTGTTTCTGGCTTTGTTACCTCCACACACACTTCTAAGCAACTAAGCCTGTGTTCTGGGATAAAATTCACAACTCTGTGTTCAATTTTTGCATCATAAGTCCATCTGGAGAGCAGGAACGTCATGCTGGTGCCACCAATCCATGTTCCCAATCCTTGAATCGTCGCAATAAATCCCTGGCAGGTCTTCCTTTGTCTTTTGAAAACAGAATAGCCTGAAAACATATTCAGTGTTGGGCCATTTTAAAATATGAATCCTTTGTGGAGGAAAAACGGAGTCTGCAGCACTACAGGAGAAGACACAGTCAGCTGTTTGGGAAAAGATGGTGTCTGGTATCACTTTTACTCCCTGCCTAGACTGATGCAGGGCTCTGGGGGAGAGCCATGGAGGCAGCGTGCTATTTGCCTGGAAGGAGCGTAACATCAGTGACTATTTGCTTTACCTTTGAGCAAACAAAGTGCAGATTCTTGCTCTGAATCTGAATCCTGGTCGCTTTCAGCATCCACCCTGCACGTAGTGTGGACCCAATCCCTGCCTCATGCATTAGGAAAGAGATAATAAGGTGGGGATGTGCTTTAACAGCTTGGCACTAAGAAATACCAAGGCCCTTGGGCTCAGCTTTCCCCATCTGGTGGCTCACAGCCCCTTCCGGCAAACAGGCAGGTCACTGCAGTGCTTGGTGACAATGCTTGGCAGAGCAGCACGATGATGGATCACACCCTCTCAGCTTCCTGCAGCCACTGGCACAAAGCTCTCTCCCCCGTGCCAGGGCAGCACAGCAGCTCCTTTAGCCAGGCTGGACATTTTGCCCTCAAATCCTCTGTTTCTCCCACTCCTGGAGAGGCCCTTAGATGTGAAGCAGCAGAAGGCTTTGCCTGCTGCCCCCCGGTATAGCGGTGTTGCTTCTTCATCCCTTTGGGAAGCGGCAAGAGAGGATTCATTCAGGTTGGTGATTTTGCTGCACAACTTCCAGTCCCTCACTTACTGCTTTGCTCTTCTGGTTACCCAGGGTTTGTTCCCCTCCTCAGAACCCTTCTACCCAACAGGACTAGTAGATCCCACACCTCTTAAAGAGGCAGTTGGAGAGTCCTGAGCCTCTCCTATTTCCCAGGTGGCTTCCTCAAAGCCTTTTTCAATCATCAGATGAATGAGGACAGATAACAGTGTGGGAATTCGGCACAAAAGGACAAAATGTTTGCGAACACGAGATTCCTGAGTTATCTCTAGGAGTGCAGATTTCTTGAGCTGGCATAAAAAACGGCTGAAGGAGGGAGTCCTGTGGAGATAGGACGGCTCTGGTCTGGCTGAGCGAAGGCAGCAAACAAATACTGGAGGTCCTAAAGTCATAATGACAACCTTTGTCTAACTAATTGCAAAATTTATGTTAAAATTCACACTCCTCGATACGCTAAAGAGCCAAAAGCAGAGCTAAACATACATGACTATGTTACCCAACTTTCCACCCAAATCATGCTAAACGTCACCCAGGAGGTAGAGACAGGAAGAGTTAGGAGACAAAAAGCCAGGAGGGGTAATACCTGACTGAGGACTTCACAGAGATGGTTGATGGGCTGGACTCCTCTTCGCCTACCCTCTGACTTTTAATGTGACACACATGGCAGGTCTGCTGTGCTTCTCCAGCTCCAGGTCAGCAAACCAAGTAGTATCCTAGTCACCTTAAGACTAAACATCATTGTCCCAAATTAACAGATGAGGGAAGGCCAGGGTGGACGCGGAACTCAACCAGATCCCACAACAGGAGGAAAGCCCAGCTTACCCACAAACAGCTGTGGGTGACCACAGCTATCCCTTGCAAGACCCTCACCATCAGATATTCTAAATACACACCCATGTCCTGAACACAGCCTGATCACACTATTTTTAATTCCTAGGCCATTTATATGATGTCCATTCAGAAGTTTACATGCTCCTTCCCAGAGAAGCACAGTGGCAAACCTCTACCCATCACCTTTTTGTGTCCCTCCTGGCTGTGTGGCCAACACGAGAAAAGGGAACCCATGCAGAAGCCCTCAGATCTCTGGCAGCATAAAGAGCTCCATGTGGTTCCTTCTGGGTGTTTCCCTCAGCCGTTTATGCAGTGTTGCACCATGGGGTATTATATGAGTGTGGAATATGTTATGCCTTGATTCCTCTGAACTTTGCATTCACTTGGCTTTATTTGCCATGCTGTTGTGATTCCTGTTTCATCAGCCTATCCCAAAACTCCTCTCCTTGATCCACTTTTCAGCACGATATTGACTATGTAAAGTTCATTCTGGTTTTGTTTTCTTGCCTCTGAGTTTCTCAAGAGGTTCCCCTTGCAAAGAGGGGATGTAGAAGTGGGCATAAATTATTTCCTTCTCAGAAAGAAAATTTTCTTTGATTTCTTTAATAAAAATTTCTGAAAGTGGAGGACCAGTCTCAGTGGTCAATGTGTTCCTTTTATTTTTTCCTACTCTTATACTGGGAAGAACATCTTTTAAATTTATCTAGAAAGAACTCTACTACCTTTCAGTTTGAAACTTCTCTCAAGTAGCTTGTACCCACTAACGTCCGCTAAAACAAAGGTTTCATTTAACAATGCCTTTCGTGACGACCTTCAACTCTCAAGAGGATACGAGCGTGTAATGAAAACCCTGACTAAACAGAAGTTTATTTTTAATGCAAATAACTATAGAAATCCTCAAGAAGGATGTTCCTTCAAATGACGCTGCCCTTGCCAAAAATATCTCAACTGGCATTGTGCGATGGTCTCAAGCCCATGGAAAGCTCTTCCTTTGAGGAGGAACAATGCACTCCACTGTCATTCCAGGCTGCAGGACAGATGGCAACACAGGAGCTTGTAGCTGTGGTTGAAGAGAAAAATCAAAGGTCCTGGGAACTCTTGACAATTAAGACATGTTGCAACTTATAATAAGATAAAATATCTCCATTCTAATGCTTTACGTTGTCTCCCACATCTGTTCTGATCACCATTCCCTCATTTTTTAACTTTTCTGCCCATCTTACTGTCCAACTATTCCAGCCAAAGTTGCCTGTAACGTGAGGAATTGTTCACGTGTACGAACCTGACTGAAACTACCTCAAATACAACACCACTCCTGTAGCATCTTGTCACTTGGCTACTGTATACACAGCAAGACTTTTGGAGGAGGAACTTCCCAGCATGTCCAGTCATCTCAGCAGTCCCATCGTGCAACTTGTGCAGCCTCACCTCTAAACTGGAGGATTCCTCCCCCTAGGCAGGGCAGGGGGATTTACCACCCAAACTCTTTGATTTATAATTCCCTAGTTCTATTGGATGAACTTTGCTGGGTTTGAAATTTTCAAGGTACTAGTTTTGTTACAAACAGCTCAGTATTCAAAACTTGATATCACAGATGTTTCACTTGGCCATGAAGGCAACATGGTGTCATTTAGGTACTCAGACGGAGGAGCATGACCCTTAAAATAAGTGTCCAGGTACATAGGTACAGAGACACAAATGACCACACACAGCATTTTTGCCCCCATGGCTGGAATTTTCTTTCTGCAAACAGAGACACACAGGCAGCACATCACCATTGCACCAAACACGTGCTGAATGAGCTTTAAAGTACATTGCAGTTCTGACCTAACCAGCAGTGACAAAATTCCTGACCCAACAGTCTTCTCCTTAGGATCCGCTATGACAGAGCTCACTGCAGCTGTGAGGCACTAGCCTAGCTCCTGCAGAAAGATTTGAAAAATAACTATTAATTTATTTCCGTCACTCACGGTGACTTTCAGGCTCTCAAATATTCTTAGAATATCAAGAGTTCCTTGCCTGATATCCATTAATTTCAGTGATGTTTCTAATTTAAGCCTATAGAGAGAGTCCTAAATGACAGTGAGTTACTCAACCACAGGCCGATGATTTAAGAGCAGATGTAAGAATCTAGCTCTCAGAAGCTTCCTCTCTGTCCAGCCTAGCTGCTGGGCTCCAGATATCCTACAGGATGCCAGTAGACCGAGTGCTTCCTGTGGCCAGAACAAAAACATGCCCCAGAAGCAGTTTTCAAGAGACTGTTCTGTCTAGCTGCCTGAATCTTGGCAGAACAGTAGATGGGTTAACTGTTTTACACAAGCGATGGGGATTAGACTGCTCAAACCTCTCCTCGGAGCAGGCAAGGGTTGGGGGTTTGTGAGATGTGACAGGCTTCAAATGGTGCTCAGTGCAGGCTCATGTTACCTAGTGATGCAGGAGGAACACTTCTGGCTGTGTATTCTCCTCAAATTCAGTGGTTTTGAACTCTATCAACACCCCCAGAAAAAGCCTGGACAAAACTTTTGACAAATGACTCAAGATTTTCAAGTGGTATGGTCAGAACAGAAGAGTTTCTCCAATATACTTCCACAACTGACTCAGGGTATAGCCGCAAGAATTTGCCCTTCTTCCCTTTCCTCCCCTCTGCCCGTTGCCTGCTTTCCTCCCTGTTCCAGTGCTCGTCCAGCCGTGACAAAATGATGCTGCGACAACAGTTGAGGAGCGCGTGAGTGACAAGCAACTCTCCAGAAACCATGAGAGCATCCAGCTACTGGATGCCCACAACCACAGGCATGCTGGAGCTCTGTACTGCCTTGCAGCCAGGAGTTTCCAGGAGCAGGGACAAAGTCAGATGCACTGGGTGGATGAGCTGAAGAGGACAGGGAACACAGCAATCTGCAGGGAGAGGCAAGACACAGCCAGAGAATAGTGCAGGTAAGGAGTACGCAGGTGATAAGCCAAGGGAGCATTCAGGAACTGGAGGTGCCAGAACCTCAAGGATGCTCTTGAGATGCTCAAAACGCTTCTGAACCATCCATGACTCACTCCTGAAGCAGAGTCCTGGAAGGACTTGATGTTCGTGCTCCAGACCTCACTTTTACTGTGAAAATCATCTCACTCTGTCCCATTACACGCTCAACAGCTCTGAAAACTCCATGTAATTCTCCTGTCTTCTGACTTCTATCCCTTCCTTCCAGCACCTGGGTTTCCTGCTTCCTTTTCATCAGTTTTACACCACCTGAAACAACAGCACCCACCAGCAGTATTGTCTAGCCCTTTGCATTTCACATGTCCTAAATGATTCCCTCTTTGATTGAGCTTTAACAAACGAACCTGGCCCTTGGTTGGGGAATTATATGGCAGAGGGTTTGTGTACAGGCTGGGGACACATGCTCCAAAATTTTTGGGAAGAAGTGACTGCAATAAGAACGACCTCGTGATGTCAACCCGAATCTAGAGTATGTGCATCAGCTTCTTCCCACATCACCTCTGGGGATGTGCAGAGGGTGCCACCCAGGAGTAAAGCCATGAGCAAACCAAGATGTAAGTGCCACTTCAGAAGGAGGTATAGAGGATGCCACATGCCTACCTACGGTCTCTTCTGAACTTACCCAAAACAACTGGGGAAACGTGGTAGATCTGGCGGCATAACAGCAGGGTTTCCTGGAAAGTAGTCAGAAATAGCAGAATTGTGTCTTAGAATAAACTTTCTGGGGAATATCCAGATCTCGGAAAGCAAATACTTAGTGTCTTTTTGAGTATTATGGCCAGTCTTTTGCTGCCTGTCGGAAAAGTCATGGCTTTTCTGTAAGTTTTATGTCATACTGGCGAGCCCCATGTAGACTGTAGGTCTTACAAAACACAAGGCGGGGGTGTCACAGTATTGGGCACTTCTGTTTAGGAAACAGAATCCTAACTTCCACATCAATGTTAAGACACCTGCATTTGGGTGTATCCTTGTGAGCCTGGTATCGAAGCTCCCATGATAGTGAACAGAGAGACTTTGGGTTCAGCTCAGTTGAGCTCTAGTATAGGCTGAGATGCTCTAAGACACGTGAGTTGTATATGTAGCTTACAAATATATCAGATACCTTACAGAGACAACTCAGATGGCCCAATAAATCTCTGATTAGGCAGCTGAATTCCACCTACTGTGGGCAGTAGTCAAAACTAAAGAGCAGCTTGAGGAACAAGTGCGTGGAAGATGGAGGACTACCTGCACTGGCTCAGAGATTCTTCACAAAGAGAGCAGACACAGGTCAGGAATACCAGACGTTATGTGGGATTAGTTTGCGTAGCCAGAGACGGTTGCCAAAACAAAACTGGTCTGGATCTCATAGCAAAATAGCTAACAGCATGACGAGCTGTACGCTGAGCCCCGTCCTGCCACTGTCCCCATCCCTCACACCCCACCTCCTCCCACCGTGAGGGCAACTCCTAAACCTCAGGGTCTGAGCACCCACCCGTAATGTTTTGCCGCTGTTTGTTAGGCACCAGCAGACCCCTGCCAGCAACGATGGAAACTAAATATAAACTGGCTGGGGCTCACAGATTTCATTATCGAGCTCAGCAAAAGGAAACACCTGGAGCGAGGGGAGGAGGGGCTGAGCACAGCCAGCTCTGGTGCTTGCAGGGAATACCCGCCCCAGAGGCACCGGCGTTCCCATCACAGCCTCCTAACAAACAACAAACAGTGTTTTCCATTCCAGTAGCACGTCCCTTTGGAGTCACTGTCCAGCCTCAAGCTGTAGTTACTGCAGCAAGAGCCAGCCCATCTGAAACAACAAACGTTGTTTCCCATTCGAGTAGCCCGTCCCTTGGGAGTCCCTGTCCAGCCTCAAGCTGTAGTTACTGCAGCAAGAGCCAGCCCATCTGCCAGCACCAGGCTGCCTGCAGTCTCCTTGCGCCGCTCATCACACCAGCTCTGCAGATGCCGTCTCTCGTCGAGGGACTTGGAGAGGATGAGCAGAAAAGATGCCATCTAGCTGCCAGCCAGTCACCTTCCACTGGCCAAGATTTCTCTCGCAGGGGACAGCGATGGTTTGCAAAGGATGGGCGCCTACCCCTCTGTCCCCACCACCACCCACCACATGGCGTTTGCCTTTTCTCCCCTCCCAGCCTCCAGCTCAAGCCACCTCCTCCATCCCCAGCCTGGTCTCGTCAAAGGGCTC